>NC_056751.1:636433884-636538884 GCF_019279795.1 Protopterus annectens
TATTTAACAAAGGCATGGTTTTGCTGGCAGTTATATACTGTGCATGCTTTCATCACCTATGGAGATAACAGTAAATGTGTACCTCTCATTTATTGCCTCATGACCACAAATTCATATAAAGCTTATAACTATCTATGGGAGTATGTATTTAGTCTATTATCGTTGTACAATTTTGAACCTACCATCCAATACATACTAACTGATTTTGAGATGGCAGCCATAAAAAGTGTTCACAACACTTTCAGTAACATTACTAGTAAGGGATGTTTATTCCACTTTGGCCAGGCTATTTGGCGAAATGTGCAGAGTCTTGGTCTGGCTAGTCTATGTGGAACATGTGTAAAATTCCAATTGTCAGTGAAACAACTGGTTGCTCTAGCATTTTTACGTGAAACTGAAGTAATTCCCACTTTCCAGAAAATATGTGAAAACCTACCCACCTGAAGAGAAGGATCTGCTGTCATATTTACTGAAGAGTATGTATTCGGACATCCTAGGAAAGTGCACACTAGAGCGACATCATGTTCAAAGTTCCCTCCTATATTCCCAGTTAAATTTTGGAATGTGTCTGCTTTGAATGCACTAGCATTACCTAGGACACAGAACCACGTGGAAGGCTGGCACAGGCGTGTGAGATGTCTATTAGGCAAATGTATATGTGATATCTGCTGTCCTGCACGTTTTGGTTAGAGAACAAAATAGAGTAAATGAAGTTCATTTACAACTTATGGAGGGCTCTGTAGCTTCACCGAAGAAAAGGAAAACAATTGAGAGAAAGTACAGGATGCAAACAGTGTTAGAGAAATGGTCAGAATACACCCCTATAGAGTTTCTGACTGCCATCGCTATGATTTTGTAAGTGTAGCTGATTTGTGTATGACATGAATGCACCAATAACATTTTCACTTTGGTTTTAGTCACGTATTTCGTTTTTTACACACCGGTTGTACAGAACTGAATGCTTTCCTTTTCAATGTATATACAGCTTAGTATGGTAAGGAATAACAGGTGTTCATTTCAGTTTTTTACATTTACACAGTGTGTCACACGAATATCTATCATTTGCATTCTCTACATCACGGATTGCGAAGTGGCCAACCATAACATTTCAACATGTTCAGTTTCGATATTATAAGCTTTCGCTTTTTTCGTAGATCGACATTTTGGTGTTGATCATTAGGTTTTCGACGAACTCGCCTTGCGATAGGATAATATAGATGCATATATATATATATATATATATATATATATATATATATATATATATATATATATATATATATATATATATATATATATATATATATGTTTATATTCATGGAAGCTCAAAATTCCAAATCTCGAGACCAGAATCTTGAACTTTCATTCACTCGAAATTTTGAATGGGAGCCCTAGGTTTAAAAAATAAAAAGTTAATTTACCTTATTTCCAGGGGCCAGGTCCCCCTGTACCCTAGCAGTTTAAATGTGAATGTTCCGTGTCCACACTATAGCAGAGGAATGGAAAATCTTCCATTTTGCGCTTATGCGTATAGCACAGAATGGGAGATTTCCCTTTCCTTCACTATAGTGCGATCTCAGAGTGGGTATAGTTAAGTACAGGGGGGTGCAGGGGGGCGAAAACATTTGAAAGGTGTTAATTTTTTTTTTTTTGTCCCTTTCATATGTTCAGGTTTCTCTAAATTCGAGATTCTGATTTCGAGTTTATGACTTTCGAGTTTACAGAAATTCGATCATATGAAGGGGAACCATATATACATATATGTGTATACATGTGTGTGTGTATATATATATATATATATATATATATATATATATATATATATATATATATATATATATATATATATGTGTATATATATATGTGTATATATATATATATATATATATATATATATATATATATATATATATATATATATATATATATATATATATATATATATATATATATATATATATATATATGTGTATATAAACATATGCCCATAACAGTCTGAGATTGGTTTGATTTCTTTTCATGTATGAATTCAATACACTCTTTGTGGCACACCAATAAAAACAATTAACTCATTTAAATACTTCAGTTTGTGTCTAGTCCTCGTACTAACATTCAGTACCCATACAAAAAAATCAAGAGCAAAACTTAACTAACTGCTCTTCTGGGCCAGGAAAACCTCACCATACCTATCCAAACCAACAGGACAGCAATAAGCAAAGAAATCCTTCTGGCCCAACTTAAATATGGACTATCTATAATAGTTGTGGCATCTATGAAAAATTCCTGCACACTTCAGACTATTGAAAACAAAATCTGTCACTACATCACTAACTAATCCTGTATTGGGCACCACTGCCTCAACCTAAAAAAATCCAAATGGCTCCCAGTGCAGCACAGGGTAGACCTGCTACTAGGTTCTTATCTTCACACTTTTCCATCCTAAGTCATTCCCACCAATAGCTGCCAAACAGTACACTAAACACACACATTATGACCTTATCTTTTCCCAAATACCCACACACACACACACTTCAACCCCTACAAAGCAGGCTAACACTCTTTCATTATTCTTGCTCATAAAATATGGAAATCCCTAGCAGCTACATAAAGTAGTTACAATGCCTCTTCTCCACCTACAGAGATGAAGTTAAAAATTTTTTCACACCAAATCAAACTGCACTCTTCACACAGCAGGCCTTATGACATCACCCTTGCCCAGAGATAGGAAGCAAATGGATTAATTGACTGGGAGGTGACTAATGATCAACAGGCAGTGGGAAGAAAATATGCAAAAAAGAAACAATACATAAATAAATAAATAAATAAATAAAATATAACAGCTGCTTAAGTCAGATCTTCTGATAATTTTGCTTATTAAAGCTACTTTGGTATCATAGATTCATAGATTGTTATTAGGCTAAAGAATCGGCGGGCCTTTCTAAAACTAGCCAAGTTTTCCCGAAAGAATAATAATTTCCTATATCTGAACAGAACATTGATAGACAGGCATTTATAAGCTACCTCTGTCCATAAGGGACACTGGTGCCAGATCCAGTATAAATTTCCTATTCCCTAGCCACTTGTCTAGGTTGTGCTTAAACTGGGTAATAGGCAAACTCAGCTTCACATGGAGCAGTCTCTGGGGCACATATCTGTTTCTCCAGTGTGTTCTGTTTAAGTCACAGACAAATTCAGGTCCCTAGACCTTGTATTTCTAGTACTGTTTGACTTACAAATATGCAGGAGATTCATAAGTCCAGAGTTTGCGGATGCCTTGTATGCCAGGCATAGATCTCCCCTCAGCAGTCTATAGGAAACTGAGTATCCATCCATGCATTCATTTTTTTCTTTATGATTACCTGCTTAAGTCAATGAATATTACACAGGAACTGGAAACTCTCCTGGCAGTGAGTGGGTACAAGGCAGAGAACTTCATTCTGAATGAGAAGCCAGCCCATCAAAAGATGAGCACACACAGGGTCATTTTCACATGGCATACATAGCTATGGGCAATTTAAAAAATACCAGTTCACCTACATCATGTCCTTGGAAACTGGACCACCTGGTAAAAACCTGCACAAAAACAGGAAGGATATACAGACTTCACATAGTAGGAAGGCTATACATACTCCACATAGTAGGCATCCCAGCTAGGAAATGAACTATAGAAATATCAGCAATGTTAACAGCATATTTCAAAGTAAAGGAATTAAATGCAGGTTTTAAATATGGCATTCTCACCACAATTAAGAGTGACAGCATGCATGATTAGATAGTGAATTTTTGTGAAGATAATTTGATTTGCATTAATAATCAAACAGAAACTAAAAGTTTGAAGTAATACCATCCATCTTTTATTGAATGTTCTAGGTTAATATTCTCAACCCTGTGGAATTTCCAAATGAAATCCAATCAATATTAGAGGACAATGTCATTGCCACCAATGTGACAGCAACATTTATCATCTCAGAAGACATGTAAGTGCAGATGGAAAGGATTTATAACAAATATCTTACTTAAATTTAAAATAAGAAAATGTTGTCATGTTAACAATAACAAAGTAAACAATAACTTCCAGACATGAAAGCTGGTATACTATGCCCAAAGATAGAGACTTACAGACTCACATACATGTGGTTATCAGAAGGATGTATATTTAGACATGTAAATGGATTGCAGATAGATAGATGAACCAGATCATAGTAGATGTAAGATATAACCAGAGATAGACAAAGGTAAATGGATAGGCAAATAATTCAAGCATTGGAAAGTCTAACTCTGAACTATCCCTGATTTTGCAGGACATCTCTAATTTTGCCTCATATTTTTGACCTGTTCCTTGCAATTTTTTATGTCATTCATTTGAGTGGCATTCTTTGGGCGGCCACGGTGGTGCAACAGTTAGCGTTACTGCCTCACAGTAAGAGGTTCTCCAGTTCGATTCTCGGCTGGGGTGCCTTCTGTGCGGAGTCTGCATGTCCTCCCTGTGGTCATGTGGGTTTTCTCCAGGTGCTCCTGTTTCCTCCCAAAGACATGCAGTAGGTGGATTGGACACTCTAAATTGGCCCTAGGTGTGTGTTTGTGTGCCTTCTCTGGAAGGTTGGGTGTCGGGCTGGCAAATCAACACTGTAAAACTCCATTGCCAATCATGAGCGGACAGATGATCCGCTGTGGCGACCCCTAACTGGGAAAAGCCGAAAGAAAGAAGAATTTGAGTGGTATTCTTATTGTTCAGAAAATGTGTGTTGATACAAAACATCTTGTTCTATTAACATTTTAAGTGAATTGGAGTAATATTAACATATTGTCCCTGATTCTGGAATTTTGTTTCTTCCCATTTATTCTGAATAAAGAGGATAAAAGGTTTGGTAGAAGGCATGTTTCATTTACATTGTACCTGAAATAGTTACTCAAAAATGTTACTTTAGTTACTCATATAACAAAATCACAGTGGTAGTTTGTAAATGTTTACCTTATGAGCATGCTGCTCCCACTCAAATTGCTTCTAAGACTGGCTGAGAAAATAACTACTTTTCATACACTCTTTCTGTTTCCAAAAAAAATATTATACCTTCAATTTACCTTATGGCAATAAATGAATAGAACAGGAATAGTGGAGGAGTTTAAAAACAACTTCTCATTCATATCTAAACTCAAAAACAAAGATGCTTTTAACTCTTTGAGTAGTAAGCAGCATTCTATAATGACACCCCTTCATCTGGATTATTTAATTGGAATATTTGCTATATCCTGATTTTTTTTTTTGTTTTTACCAAAACTAATTTTTCAAACATTACTTAGGGCACTGTTAATACTTTATAAACTATAAGTGCATGTGTAGGCTTTAAAGTGCAGTTTGTCAGTCTGTTTTTTTTTTCTCTTGTATTGACTTTAGAATTCCAAGTCTTAGTTTGGATTTTATGCCTTGTTACATTGCACCACATACATTTATAAATTGTTTTATTTTAGTAACCTTACCTTCTAAAGCTGTTCATAATTTAGATTCACAGATGTAATAACATTCCAAGGTTACTGAGTCTTATGACCATTCAAACCTTGCCATTAGCCTACCTGAGGCAGCACCTCCTTTTTCCAGATGGGCCATACTGGTCAGTCCTGCAGTAACTTTATGGATACCCATGTAGTCATCTAGTTTATGTTTAAAGGAAGATAGTGAGACAGGTTGCTTAGCTGTTAGCTTTCCAGCAATGCCCAACACAATTCAGTTTTCAAAATATGATCAGAAATATGGAACTTTTTCCTTTTGTTTTAAGTATTGTTTTTTCGGTTTGTTTTGTTTTTGTTTTTGTCAGGCAACACTGTACCTTTCATACCATGGCTGCACTATTTCAAGCTTCAATGGCATCATCATTCACCATCTTGTTGGATCTTAGCTGATATGATTCAGTGGCATGGCTCTCAAACCATCTTCATAGTATTCATTCAGATATGCAGTTCTTACTGCTATGTGCAAATACTACTATAAACATTTAGTTTAGCATAACTGATGAGGGATTTCACAAAATAAGAAGATGTCCATAGTAAAGGACTGTGGCAGCCAGTGACAAAATCATGAATTAGTGATGCAGCATTTCAAAGAAAGAACCAAAAGAATTAAAAATATTATCAGATATTACAGGTTGTAGATGGATGGATGGATACAGCAATGCAAGGGGAAAAGGCCAATTAAGTTTTGTTGGAGGAGGGTGAATAGTATACAGTGGATATAAAGTTTACACACCCCGGTTAAAATGCCAGTCTTTTGTGAAATCAAAAAATGAGACCACAATAAATCATTTCAAATCTTTTCCCACCTTTAATGTGACCTATAACCTGTACAATTCAATTGAAAAAAACACCAAATCTGTTAGGGGAAAAATATAAAAAGTAAAAAAATATACAATAAGCTGGTTCCATAAGTGTGCGCACTCTTAAACTAATACTTTGTTGAAGAACCTTTTAATTTAATTACAGCATTCAGTCATCTTCAGTGCACACCTGCCATCAATTAACCCCAAATGAAGTTCAGCTGTCCTAGTAGGATTTTTGTGACATGTGCCTAGTTGCCTGCTACAGCAAAAGCCATGGTTCGCAGAGAGCTTACAAAGCATCAGAGGGATCTCATTGTTGAAAGGTGTCAGCCAGGAGAAGGGTAAAAAAAATTTCCACAGCATTTGATATACCAAGGAACACAGTGAAGACAGTCAGCAAAAAGTGGAGAAAATATGGGACAACAGTGATGTTGCAAAGAACTCCCTCCAAAATTGATGAAAAGACAAGATGAAAACTTGTCAGGGAGGCTGCCAAGAGACCTACAACAACACTGAAGGAGCTGCAGGAATTTCTGACAAGTACTGCTTATGTACTACATGTGACAACAATCTTCCGTATTCTCCATATGTCTGGGCTATGGGATAGGGTTGTAAGGCAGAAGCCTTTTCTTACACAGAAAATCATCCAGGCTCAGCTAAACTTTGCAAAACAATACATCAAGTTTCCCAAAAGCATGTGGGAAAATGTGTTATGGTCTGATGAGACCAAGGTTGAACTTTTTGGCCACAATTCCAAAAGGTACATTTGGCACAAAAACAACACTTCGCATCACCAAAAGAACAGCATCCCCATGGTGAAGTATGGTGGTGGTGGCAGTATCATGCTTTGAGGTTGTTTTTCTTCAGCTAGAACTGGGGCTTAAGTCAAGCTGGAGGTAATTATGAACAGCTCCAAATACCAGTCACTTTGGCCCCAAAACCTTTAGGCGTCTGATAGAAAGCTGAAGATGAAGAGAAATTTCACCTTTCAACACAACAATAAGCCCAAGCATACATCCATATCAACAAAAGAATGGCTTCACCAGAAGAAAATTAAAGTTTTGGAATGGCCCAGCCAGAGCCCAGACCTAAATCCAATAGAAAATCTGCGGGGTGACCTGAAGAGGGCTGTGCACAAGGGATGCCCTTACAATCTGACAGATTTGGAGCACTTTTGCAAAGAAGAGTGAGCAAATATTGCCAAATCAAGATGTGCCATGCTGATAGACTCCTACCCAAGAAGACTGAATGCTGTAATTAAACCAAAAGTTGCTTCAACAAAGTATTAGTTTAAGGGTGTGCACACTTATGTAACCAGCTTATTGTACATTTTTTTATTTTTTATATTTTCCCCCCCAACAGATTTGTTTGTTTTTCAACTGCATTGTACAGGTTATAGGTCACATTAAAGGTGGGAAAAGTTTTGAAATGAGTTATTGTGGTCTCATTGTCTAATATCACAAAAAACTGACATTTTAACAGGGGTGTATAAATTTTTGTATCCACTGTATATGCATATTTTATGCAGATGAAAACATCAACATTTGTATGATCTATTTATATGGATATTATCCATTTCCTCACATTATAATGCACATGTAGCTCCCTTACAATCCTGGGAGAGGGTTGCAAGGATCAGGTGTAGTCAATATACAGAGGTATATTATGGCAGAATGTTCAGAAACATTTTGCTGTTAGATAACTTCTCTAGAGACATAAAAAGGTATGTCTTATAAAATGTCATACTACTTTGCCATGAATATTTGCAATGCTTTTATGAATTAAGCATAGCCATATTGGTTTACTGCACTTTATGCAAGACTCTTACATGAAGTATAGCATGCTGACAAATCTCTGGATATAACTTTGCTGTAGTGACTCTAATGTAAAGACAAAATCAGTCCATTCAACACAAGAAAATGTGGTTTCACTAGCATCATGCACAATGACAAAAGTGTATAAGAAGGTAGATTAATTAAATAAGTCCATGGAGAATATTACTGTAGTACTCAGTATCTCGAGACAATGTTTGTTTTTCTTTCGGCTTTTCCTGGTTAGGGGTCGCCACAGTGGAACACCGGTCCACTAATGATTGGCAGTTGATTTTTATGGTGCCGAGGTGCCAGCCCGATGCCCAACCTTCAACAAAGGCACACCCATTCACGCATGTCTTTCGAACGCCACTCAACCGCAGGGAGGACATGCAGACTCCACACAGAAGGCGCTCCAGCTGAGAATGGAATGGGAGAACCTCTTGCTAAGTGGCAAAAATGCTACTGCTGCACCACCGCAGCTTCAGTATCTCGAGACTATAAAGCTGAAAAATCAAAATACCGAAGCCCAAAAGCGCAAAATTCAAAATTGCGACTTTTAAACACACCCTACATCACACAAACACACATACATCTTCCTCCCCACAGTACAACAAGCAAACAAAACACACACAAACAAAACACAAATACATAAACCTACCCTACATATAAGCAGGGGGGCAAGCCTGCACCCTCCATGTGGGGGGCTATGCCTCACTCCCCCTGCTACTTATATATACTAACTCTGAGGTTGCACTAAAAAGACAAAGACACGAAACCCACCACTACACAATCTACATTCTCCTTGCACAAGCACACATCACATACTTACAAACACCACCATTCTCAACACTTACACTCACACTCTTACCTACATACCGTAACCTACACCTAAAACTTCCCAACAGGCTAACATACATTAAAATCCCTACCAAAACCCTTAAAATATAAACACTTACCTGAATCTTCAGCTATCCATTAACACAGCGCCCCATATATATACATACATACATATATATATATATATATATATATATATATATATATATATATATATATAGATCTAGGACTGTTCACTGAAAACTTGTTTCCACGAAATGGAAACAGGCGAGCAGACTTTCGTGAAAGGGCTTTTTCACCGAAAATGCACTTTTGCGAAAGGGAAATAAAAAACAAAACAAAATAACAAAATAAAAAAAAAACAACAGCAATCACATTTATGCAGGGGGGCAAGCCCCCATGAACCTCACCCCCTACTTTTATATTCTCACTCCAAGATCACACTACAGTGGGGAAAAGGGAATATTTCCTTTACCCACTGTGCCGTGATCTCAGCAACAGCCCTTTTGTCATATTTTTTTGTTTTTTATTTCCCTTTTGTGAAAGTGCTTTATCACCAAAAAATCTACCAAACACACTTTTTACTACGTTTCTGCAGGGGGCAAGACCCCCTGCACCCCCATGTGGGGGGCTCCCCACACCCCCTGTAAATTAAATATACTAACTCCAAGATCGCACTACAGTGGGAAAAAGTACATTTCTTAACCTCCACTGTATCAAGCCCCCCTGCAGAACCGTAGTAAAAAGTGTGTTTGGTAGTTTGGTGTACTGTTAGATGTTATGAAATTCAATGTTATGGGTTTTAGATGTTTTGGATTTTAGATTTTCTGTTTTCAATGTTCATAGGTTAATAGGTTGGTACTAGGCTATCAGCCCTAGGGCCTATACAAGCCTAGCCATAACAATTCCCTGGCTATTTCTTCCCACACTATTTACTTCCCAGGACCCTTGTCTAGCAGGGTGAATGACATGATCCCTGGGGTAAATTTCCTTTCTCCCATCCAATCATCAAGGTTCCTTTTGAAGAGGGCCAAAGAGGCGCTCTGCTTGACATGTATGGGCAGTCTATTCCAGAGTCTGGGAAGTCTCTGGGTCAGGAACCTATCCCTCCAGCAAGTTTTGTTTATTGTGATGACAAGATTTAGATCCCTGGAGCGTGTGGCTCTGAGGGATTGGGATTTTTTTAAGTGTAGCATGTCCAACAGCTCTGGGTTTGGCATGGCCTTGTATGTTAAGCAGTGATCGCCTCGGAGTAGACGATATGTGACTGAGTATAGCTGGAGCTTTTTAGGTGGTCAGCATATGGCATCTGCTTTAGGCCTATGGTTCTTTTAGTGAGGTATTTCTGCAGCCTTTTCAGTTGTTGCAGATGTCTTGAGAGGTACATGAGAAGTACTAATCTATGAACCTATAATCTATGATCTATGAACCTATACCAAATGGGGCATTGTATTCTATAATGGGTCTTATGAGGGATGAGTACAGTGGGACAATGACCTCCTTTTTTCTGGATGAAAAGCCCTTAGTGATGAGGTGTGCCACATAGAAGGATTTCCTGACTGTTGTGGCGATAGTTATTGAAGGTGAGACCACTGTCCACCGATGTCTCTAAGTCTCTTATTACACTTTCGGTGTTTAGTGTACTGCCACCTATGTGATAATTCATGGGAACATGTTTTTCCAAAGGGGTTAACTATACATTTCTTGGCATTCCTCTTGAGCCCATGGCTCAGGCACCAAGCATCTGTTTCTGTAAGGCCCTTTTATAGAGTATTCACATCATTTGGGGATTCAATAATGGCTCCTAGTTTGCAGTCATCTGAGAACTTTGTTAGCCAGAGTCCCTTAGTGTTGGCCTGTACTTCAGAGAAGTAGATGCCAAACAAGAGAGGTCCCAGGACTGAACCCTGAGGTACTCCACTTGTCACTTGTCTGGAGCTGGATTTGGAGTCAGCTATTTTTACAGTGTGGGTTCTGTCAGTAAGCCAGTTGGCAACCCATCGAGTGATGTAGGGATTAATGCCCAGCTTAGTAAGTATATCTATGACTCCAGAGCGGGGGATGGTGTCAAAGACCTTGGCGAGGTCCAGATAGGCTGTGTGGACTGCCTTACCCTCGTCCACGGCTCTGGAGACTGATTCGAAGAAGTCAATAAGGTTCAGGAGACAAGATCGGCCCTTCACGAAACCAAACTGGGTGGGGTCCAGTATTTTAAGGTTGCCAATGTCTTTGTTTAAAAGTTCCATGATAATATGTTCCATGGCCTTGCAGATCAGGCTTGTCAGACTGATGAGGCGGTAGTTCCCTGGATCCAAGGTGGATCCCCCCTTGTGGAGTGGGATAACTGTAGCTGTGCGTCACTCAGTGGGCACAAAGCCTGAGGTGAGGGTATGATTAAACATGACACTTAGGTGAGGTGCCAGTTCATTTTGTAGTTCATGTAGTACACAGCCCAGGATGTCATCTGGTCCTGTGGATGCTGTATTCTTAGCTTTGGAGAGTGCATCTTTTACCTGTGTGGCCGTTATTACTGGAATTTGGCAATCTTCCAGTATTGAGATGGGCCATTTAGGGGGTAAGAGGGGGGTGAAGTTGGCACTGAATCGATCTGCCAGGATATTGGCAATATCCTTGGGATTAGTATATTTAATGCAATTCTGTTGTAGCTCAGAGCAGATCTGAGCATTGCCATTTAGATTCTTGACATAGTTATAGAATGCCTTGTGGTTGCCTTTGGAATCTTTGGCAATTTTATTTTCGTAACTAGCTTTGGAGGATTTTATGAGGGATCTCAGCTTCTTACTAAGGCTGGTAAGGGAGTTTTTGCATCCTGGGATTTTCCACTTTTCTGCAACAGTTTTTTCCTTTTGTTGTAATGTTTGTTTATGGCAGGGGACCACCAGATTGGCTTCCATTTTTTGGAGGAGAGCATCTTGGTTCTATTTGGGATGGCACGATTCATGCATGAATGGATGTGCTCATACAGTGCCTTAGTGTAGGACTCAGCAGTCAAACTTTCAGTTCCCATCTGCATGGGTGTCATGAAGTTTGCAACTTCTGACTGGAGTAGCATGAAGTTGGCCTTGGAGACATTTTTTATGGAGGTTTCCTTACTGGGGGGTGGGGGTGGGATGCGGATGTTAAGGGTGATTAGTTTATGGTCTGACCTGACCAACGAGGAGGTGACCATAGGTGTGGAGCATAATTTCCCATGTTGGTAATGACCAGGTCTAGGATATTGGAGCCCTGGTGGGACTATGGATTAGTTGATCCAGGGCATTGGAATTTATGAATTCCAAGAACCGTTGGGCAAAGGTGTTGGTGCATGAGTAGTTTTCCCAGTTAATGGCAGGGTAGTTGAAATCACCCAGTAGACAGATACTTTATCCCCTTTGAATGACACCAGAAGCTTAGCCAATTGTTGAAGTCAATTATTTTATCCTTATATTGTGGTATCATTCTGGTTGAAAGCAGGATGATACTCAGGGCTAGGGTCATACCTGCCTGGGCCACATGATCTGAGAGCTCTTCCATGTCTCTTTTCATGTAGTCCAGGGAGGTACGTCTCAAGTCATTCACTCCAACATGGACAATGACAGAGTCTTATTTGTACTTGTTGTGGAGTGACTTGAGTGCATGAGTTATGTGGCGGGATCCTGGCACCCGACAGGTAGATCACTGTAATTTTCTCCTTGTTCAGCCTATCAGTGTGCCTGACTGTAGAGTCACCTATGACTAAAGTGTTAGGTATGTTGTCTTGCTTTAGGGGCTGTTGCTGGTGGCACCCTGGTGTTGTAAGCTATGTGACACTTTGCTTGTGATTGGTGTTTGTTTGTGTTTCAGCTTCGGAGGTCCTTGTTGCTTGGGCAGATTACAGTTAAGGGCCTCCGCATATGTGGCTTTAGTGTTGCTATGTGTGGGTGTTGGTGGTGTGAGTTTAGAAGGACTATGTGTTGCTTGAGGTGTAGTGCAGGTGTTAACCTTCTCCTCTTGACTGTCTAGCACAATCTTGGGTGGAGAGAGCGTTGCTTCCAGTTTGGCTATGTAAGTGCATCTCTCACATGTTGTAGTGTTGGGTGGTAGGAGGAGAGGGTTGTTTGTGTACATGAGGCAATTACTGCATTGCCCCAGTATGCCCAGATTCACCAGGTGGACAAGAGAAATCAACAGAAACTGACCCTTGGACATGCCTGGTTTGGTACTTTTTTTTTAAAGTATAGGAGCGGTTTTCCCTTACCTTAGCAAGGTACTTTGCAATTATAGGCTGTTTAGTGCTTATGACTGAATCAGTTTAAGGCTTCCTAGTGCTTTTCAGCAGGTATTAGAGCAAGTGCTAGTCACAGGGATGCTTAAAGGTAAGATGAAAAAAAAATGGTTTATCCTAAACACTGCAGTGTGCACTAGATAAGTTAGATGTGAAAGTAGGTAACTTAAGTTTTACCTGTCTAAAAAGTTAAGTTTTGGTGGGGAGTCACTATTTTTAAAACAGCAAGATAGATCGAAATGGTGTGATCACTTTTGTATTCCGGTACTATGGAATACAGTAGAATGGCCAATAAATTTAAATAGTTGAAGGGGAGTGATTTCACAAAATGATAATTTTGTGCTTACTCACACAAGCCAGTGAAAGCAGAGAGGAAATGAGATATATGGTCAAAGTAACATAATAGGCAGGCAGCTAGAAAGACAGTGGTATTTAAGAACACAACAGTGACAGGGTGGGGAAAAATTTCTGCCTGACTCACAAGAAACAGCAGTGGTGACTTTAGAAGTTTTAATATGCAGTTAAAAGCAGAACACAAGCAAAACACAAGGTAAAGAAAACAAATCACAGCACTCAAAATATAAAAAGGCAATAAACCAATACAAAATACAACAAATAAAAAGCAAACCAACCTTTCTCTCACAGCAAAGTGTAGCAGAGTCTAGGTAAGCCTTTCCAATAAAGCTCTGAAATGTTTTATTTTATCCCCTAAATAGAAGGTTTAATTCCTAGCTCCACCCCCTGAGTTCACAAATGATTAACCTTAAGTGACCTCTTCTATCTTATGTATGAGTCCTTAATTGATCAGTTCTAATTTCTTCCTGACTCACAAGAAACCGAGCTGTGGTGTCTTTTGAAGTTTTAATATGCAGTTAAAAGCAGAACACAAGCAAAACACAAGGTAAAGAAAACAAAATCACAGCACTCAAAATAAAGGCAATAAACCAAAACAAAATACAACAAATAAAAAGCAAACCAACTTTCCCTCACAGCAAAGTGTAGCAGAGTCTGGGTGAGCCTTTCCAATAAAATTAGATGTTATGGGTTTTAAATGTTTTGAAGGGGACCCATACATATACATATATATATATATATATATATATATATATATATATATATATATATATATATATGTGTGTGTGTGTGTGTGTGTGCGTGTGCGTGGATCTACTTCACATGACTGAAAACTCAAAATACTGTATTTCATTTGGCTGTGACCACAATACCTAATTTTCAAAATACTGAAACCTCATTTAACTGTGTCTCATTATATTGAAAGCTTACAATGCTGAATTTCAAAATACTGAATTTTAAGCCATAGACATGATGTGTGTTTCCCTTCACCTGTGACTTGCTTGTGATAAAAAAAACATTACTGTAACCTAAAGTGCCGACTGTCAGAATAGCAATAGTAGCATAGAAAATAATGCTGCAGTGTTTCTAAATGTGGGTATGTCGCTTTACATTTTTATGGGAAGTATCTAAAGTAATATGGTGGATGTTTCATGCACTCCCGACAGTAGTGGCAATGTGTAAAGTACGGTAAGGCAAGTAAAAGGCATATGCCCTTTTCCTCACTGTAGTGCGATCTTGGAGTTAGAATATATAGTTCTCACAAGGGTAACAACCCACAGTTACATCCCTTAAATTAGCCTTTATAAAATTTGTTTTCTCCCCCTTTTGTGGTCCTGTAAAGCTGTTCAGTTGTCCTACAAGAAAACTTCAAATCAAGGGGTAATATTTGTTCCATGTTATTACTATATGTTAGAATAGATGTTTTGTTTGTCTTTTCGGCTTTTCACGGTTAGGGGTCGCCACAGCGGAATTCCGGTCCGCTAATGATCGGCAGTAGACTTTTATGGTGCCAAGTTGCCAGCCTGATGCCCAACCTTCAGTGAAGGCACACCCATTCACACATGTCTTTCGAACACCACTCAACCACTGGGAGGACATGCAAACTCCACACAGAAGGCACTCCAGCCGAGAATCGAACAGGAGAACCTCTTGCTGTGAGGCAACAATGCTACTGCTGCACCACCGCGGCTGTATATGTTACAGTAGATAATATTCAAAAATGTCTTAGTATTTTTTGAATATGTAGTTACAAAAAACATTTCCTATCCTTTCCTCTTCTTATTAGATTTTTTATACTGTAACAATGTATTCCTGTTACAATTATGAGCCATCCTTTTTGCATCCCTAATACTATCCTCAGTATAGCCTCTGGCCCTAAATCTTATTTCCACATCCCTGGAACAACTATGGTACTCACTATTTTTTGAACAAATTCTTCTAGTCCTCAGAAATCAAGACTTGGACTTATTATGTATTAAATGGCGAAAAGCATTACTGTTAGCATTTAATAGGAAATTCCTAGAGAATGTTTTTTGTAAAGAGTAGTATAATTGTATGGTCCTCACATCTATTAAAATATCCATGAAAGAAATGTTTGTTTTATGGAACTCTAAATTAGAATGTAACCCCCAAAGTTTTCATTTAAATATTGTGGAAATTCCAACAGCTTGGTTTCAGCTGAAGTCTAGATGAGCCAACTATCATCTAAGAAACACTGCCACATACCCATGCTATAAAAGTAAAAAATATGGGTTGGATAAAAAATAAAAACATTAACTGTGTACAGCATCCTTACATTTTAACCGTATACCTTATTCTGCTGGTAGTCCCTGCTCTTCTTATCATTGTGAACTGGATATTACTGCTACTTCATATTTTCTGTTAACCCAAACATCTATTTAACAAAGACTGCTTGGATAGATAGGCTATCACCTTATTTATTGTCTTTATTTTATTGTCTCATTAAATGTCAAAGTAGTCACTCTGAGATTTATCTTCTTTGCTAAATGAACACTAACTCTACTGTTACCTGCCGAACTCTACTTATTAGAGCATGGCAAGACCCTGCCTTATACAGTGTTTCTCTCTCTCTCTCTCTCTCTCTCACACACACACACACACACACACACACACACACACACACACACACACACACACACACACACACGCACACACACGTCTGTCTCTGTAGTCCAAATAGCAATTTTTTCCACTCTTGGATTTTTTAAGTTTTCTTTTTCAGCCAATTAGAAATAAATGATGTACTTCCCTTTCTAAGTGGATATAGATATTTAACCATTCCATCTAACATCATTAACTTAATAACTCCTAAAGAAGGGCTCATGGCAGCTCAAAAGCTCAAGTAATTGTAGAAACTATTTCAGTCCAATCATCACCGTCTTTTGGCTGTTCCTGTTAGGGGTCACCACAGCAGATCATCTATTTCCATTTCTTCCTGTCCTCTGCATCTTGCTGTGTCACACCAACCACCTGCATGTCCTTTCTCACAACATCCATAAACCTTATCTTAGGCCTTCCTCTTTTCCTGTTACCTGGTAGCTTCATCCTTGGCATCTTTTTCCCAATATACTCAGCATTCCTCCTCAGCACATGTCCAAAGCAACGTAATCTTGCCTCTCTGGCTTTGTCTCCAAACCTTCCAACCTGGGCTGACCCTGTAATATACTGATTCGTAATCCTGTCCACCCTCCTCACACCCAGTGCAAATCTTAACATCTTTAACTCTGCCTCATCCAGCTCAAACTCCTGCCTTTTTGTCAATGCCACTGTCTCCAACCCATATAACATAGCTGGTCTCACTACCCTCTTGTAGACCTTCCCTTTCACGCTTACTGGCACTCATCTGTCACAAATCACTCCTGACACTCTTCTCCACCCACTCCATCCTGCCTGTACTCTCTTCTTCACCTCTCTTCCACACTCACCATTACTCTGTCCTATTGATCCCAAGTATTTAAACTCATCCACCTTTGCCACCTCTACTCCTTGCATCCTCACCATTCCTCTATCCTCCCACTCATTCGCACACATATATTCTGTCTTAGTCCTATAAAGGATATTTAAGCAATAACCCATACCTGGGTGTGGGTAATGCTGGATTTACCCACGGTTGGTGTGGTTGGTCATGAGGGTGAAGCCCGAGTGGCCAAACAAAGACAACCGTGGGTAAATCCAGCATTACCCACACCCAACCATGGGTTATTGCTATTATACAATGGTGTAAGTTTGTTTTGTGTTATCTTTGTGTTGTTCTTATTTAGGTTTTTGTTTGCTTTACTTTGTATTCTTCCAAGTTTTGTGAGATAAAATAGTCCACACTTTCAGTTTGTGTTTATTGTTTATTTCTGTTTTAATTTAAATACAAGTTATTATTAATTTTTCAAGAGATGTTAGGAAATAATTATATAAGTAGATATAGTTTTAAAGCTTTTGATATGACTTCATGTTGTAGTTTCTTTTATATTTCTGTATTGGTTCAGACATGATGGTTGTCTATGCTCATATGATAGCTTGAGTTCTTGTTAGTGTAGTACCTGTAATGACAGATTGTGTTAATAGTTAGTTTTATGTTTATATATATATATATATATATATATATATATATATATATATATATATGATCCTGTATATCTGCATATCTATATATATATATATATATATATATATATATATATATATATATATATATATATATATATATATATATATATATATACATACATATATATATATATATATATATATATATATATACATATATATAGATATATGGTTTTAGTATAAATTTACTTACTTATTTTGTTGGGTTTCTGTGTTGTAGATGTTTATTGTTCCGTAGTTTGTAATTTATTGTCTGTCTTGTGGTTTTTCTGGTTCATTTTCCATGTATGGATGTTCTGTGTTATGGAGTTTCATTTTTTTTTCTTGGTCCGTTGTCTGTTGTATTATTGATATTATCTTCATGTATTGGATTTTTTGGTGCTTCTTGTTGTGTTCCAGATATTATTTTTCCCAATGTTTTAAATTCATCTACTGATGGTTGGTAATAGGATCGTAGTGATGTTTCACTTTTATGTCCTGTCACAGTCATTATTTGTCGTGCTTCCATCCCTGATTGTGACAGTAATGTTACTGCTGTTGCTCTTAAGGAGTGGTTTGTGTATCTCTTTGATAGGTTTGCTTGTTTGCAGATTTCTGGTAACATGTTTGAAAGATAATTTATTCCCATCAGTTGTGTTGAGTACCATGTTTCCATTTTGTCAAGTACATGTTGTGGATGTCTTTTTGGGTGGAGGAACAGTTCTTTTATATTAGGTGTCCTTTTTTGTAAGTATTATTTGAAACTTTTTGCAGGACATAAAGGGTCTGTGCGGTTCTCAAACTTGAATCCTCTTAGCAAATATTTTGTAACATCATGTTCTTTGTGGTTTTTTTGCATGTTCGTTAAAATTTTTTGTTACATATTCTGTGCCATCTGTATCATTCTTTATTGTAAAACTGTCTTCTGTGCAGTATCATACTCCCTCATTCCCACATCGTGCGAAGTGTAGCTGTATGTCAAACCAGACTTTTCTTATGAGTCCGTCTACTGTGTTTGGGGAA
The DNA here is from genome assembly GCF_019279795.1 of Protopterus annectens. Lineage (NCBI taxonomy): Eukaryota > Metazoa > Chordata > Ceratodontiformes > Protopteridae > Protopterus > Protopterus annectens. The sequence goes on from NC_056751.1 coordinate 636,452,589, forward strand.
AGTACTTGGCTGTTTCTCAGTTGTGTTATTTCTTGTATTGTGAGTAGGTGGGGGTGTTCTGCTGTATCTTTTCCTTGTCTTCCGTAATTTTTAATTACTGACTTAAATACGTTATTTGCATTTGTTAGATGTATATCTGTTATTATGTTAATCTTTCTATTTAATGGTGGGTTGTTTATATATCTGTTAAGTCCTGCACATAAGGATACAAATGCACTTATTTCGTATTCTTTTCCTTTTCTGATTCGTACTGTAGCATAGAATTCTCTAAGTATTGTGTTAAGTTTTTTGGTGTAATAGTGTGCAAGTCTATGTTGTAGTTTTTTTGTTTTTGCCAGTTTTGAAATATCTTTATAGCCCACTGTGTTTGTTTTCTTGTACTTGATTTTTCTTTATCTAATTCTAGTGTTTCTATTTCTTTAGGAGTTTTTTTCTGCATGTCTTTTGTTAGGTTTCTGTGTGGAATAGGCTTTTAATGTTTTTTTACCTTTTTGAAATGTATAACTTGTCACACTGTTGCCTTCTCTATGGGATGTTAGATGAAACTGCAAGGAACCACCATGAAAATTGAAAAATTTTTTCATCAGGTTACAATTAAACAAAGAAACCTCATTACTTATATACAAAAGACAAGTACCAATTACACAATTATCAGATTAGTAATTGAATAATTAAAACAATAATCATTCTCCAGTGTGAAGAACAAGTTCATGGTATTTAGTATGGCCCATATTAAAAAACATTCATCAATAGAACTTATTAGCTATCATTTATAAAAGCATATAATATGTAAATCTCAAAAACTAAATACTCTAGAAAGATCATTAATCTATTCATCGTTTGTAGGTCCATAGGACAAAAGCTCACCATTAGCCAAGAATAGTACCCGCTAAATCAATTCAACATATGCAAGTATGGTGTTAAAGGGTTTCAGTATAACGATATACTCCATTTGCCTTTTAATATAACCTGCTTGCCTTATAATAATAATATTATATAATGCTTGTCCAAAATTAGCCAAGGATTAACTTAGCCAGATATAAAACCATTATCGCTTAACGAGAAATATAGACCATATTGACATGACTAAAGTGAACAATTTCAAAACTATCTTAAAAATACATAAGACGGTAATAATCTCTTAGCAAATGCCTAACAACTTATTAAAATGACTAAAAGGACTGTAAAAAATCCGCTATTTATGTGAGCATTTTCAAAACTGTCTTGTAAATAATATAAGCCAGTAAAAAACCCCTCTTAACAATGCTCAAACAACAACAGGCTAGCTATAAACATCAGATAGCAGGATACGTAGCAAATCCAACAGCATTCAAAAACGCTGGAGATGCATCACATTAAGACATAGCAATTAAATATTCTTAGAATATATATTTATAATCAATGTACTTATTTGATTGTATCATGCATTAAGCTGATAGTTGAGCTAGTAAATCAAATAATGATAAGTGTATGTCAATATCTACTCAGAAAATTTAACATTATTATACATAATAACATGGGCTCATGGAAACAATCCCATGTAGATGTAACCTGTTCCATTTTATGGTAAGTGGTGGTTACCAATGTATAGAAGACATAACACAGCAATACAATAAGACTTGACCATATTTGAGACACCAGAGGGCTGGCATGGGATATGAAATAAAAGTTGTGATGAAAAGCCAAGATGTATTCAAAGAATGTATGGCAACCTGTATGTATATTCTGTGGATGTATAAACTGCATAAATATGAGGGACCAAAGAGAAGGAATCAGTATGTTATAAAGCTCCTAAAAGAACAGGACGGATGCTAACCGTCGAGTTAAGTCCAGGTGGAAAATGGGCTTTTAATCTTAATATCCACCTTAGTTCAAACATCTCAATGGTGCCTAAATGATCCCCTTCTCTCCTATTTGGATTAACTACTTGCAAGACCAGAAAATTGAAACTATGTTGGGATTTATCATGACAATGCATAGCTAGAGCATTAGTAAGATTGCTCTTCTTTATGTCATCCCTACATAGTATGCATCACATTGATTACACGTTGCAAGGTAGATAACATTCTGGGTGTCACATGTAGCATAAAAAGTGGGTTTAAAAAACATATTAATGCCTGAAACATTGAGAAGTTGGATCTTACTAATATATTTGCATGATGAACATCTACCACATGCAAAGGTACCCGTTTTAAAGTTGGCTCTTATATCAATGGGAACAATGTCTAGTTTTTCTTTACAAAGTAGTCTTTTAATGTTTAGACAATTATTATATCTAAAAATAGGTTTCTTCCTACTAATATCTGATAGCAGTATCTTCCAATTACCTCTAATAATCCTAATTAGTTGCTCAACATCGTTAGTATATTTAATTCTTATTATTCTCTCTTTTAGAGAAAGAATGGCATCAGTTACACTATTTATTAGATCGACCGGATAACATCTATCTAAAAAATATTCCTTTTGATGTTCTATTAATTCCCTAGCATCCTGTTCGTTGCTACAAATTCTGAGTATTCTAGTCATCTGGCCTTTAAATACATAACGTGGATGTAAACTATCATAGTGAAGAACACTATTTTTCCAACACAATTTTCTGTATAGAGTGGTAGTTAAACTATAGTTATTTTCTTTAATAATAGTAATATCCAAAAAATTGGCATTTGTAAAGGAGCATTCATCCGTAGTAGTTGAGTTCATATAGCATATGAACTCCTTCATATCTCCATTCCAAAGCATCAGAACGTTGTCTACAAAGCGTCTGTAAAGGATGACGTTATTAAACCTAGGGTCATTAAATATGAACTCTTTCTCCCATCTATAGACCACGAGGTTAGCATAAGCATTGGCACAGGGAGTGCCCATGGCTACTCCCCATGTCTGTGCATAAACTTTATGGTCAAACAGAAAGATGTTATTATTTAGAATTAAATCCAATAGGCAACAGATGTTCATTATCTCATTGCTATCAATATTACCAAGCTCAACTAAATGGGACCTTATCGCATCAAGGCCATAATCGTTGGGGATGCTGGTAAATAAGCTTTTGATGTCCAGTGTGACTAACAGAGTACCTCCATTGATGGTATTCCTAACTACGTCTTGTTTCAGATCATCTAAAAGGTCATAAGAGTTCTTCAAAATAGTAGGGACAGCATTAACCAAGGGCCCAAGTCTAGATTGCACATATAATGAAGCATTTTCAGTGACCCAGTGTTCACCTGATACTATTGGTCGTAATGGGGGAGGGTCCTCATTTTTATGTAACTTAGGTAGTCCCTTTATCAAGGGAATGAGGGGGGAATCTATCATTAGAAAGTCATAGAGTGCTTTGTCTATAGATCTAGTCATAAGCAGGTCATAAATTGTATCATGTACATAATTGATTATAGATACTATCTTTGACCTCTCTATAGCATTGTATGCCTTATCGTTACTAAGCATGTCATACATTAGTTCTTTGTAAAAACCAGTATCCAATGCAACGATTCCCCCTCCCTTATCAGCTGGTTTAAAAACTAGACTCATATCATGGCAGAGATTATCTAGGGAACATCTTTGTGCATGGTTTAAGTTAACAAAAATACCTTTATGTTTCTCCTGTTCATAATAAGAATAGAACTCACGTTCACATGCACGCATGAAACAATCAACAGTTGGTGGCATTGGAGGTACAAAGCAACTTTTCCTTTTACAGATACAAGTTTTATAATCAAGCTCAGAATTGTCTGATCGATTGTCCTTAAACCATACCTTCAGCGACAGCTTTCTTACAAAAAGGCGTAAACCTATGAGAGTATCGGACGATGTACTTCCTTTAGAAGGAATAAACGACAGGCCTTTATTTATGATACTTTGTTCATCTGCTGAAAAAGTCCTTGAGGTTAAGTTGAAGAATATACAATTCAGTTCCTTGCTTTCCTTCTCCGTTCTGGCGTTTCTCCTGACATCTTTCTTTTCATTCTTCCCCGACTGATTGGCGTCGGCTCTTGTATGGAAAAGTTTAAATGCAACAAAAGTACTGTTCGAATTGTTGGCCTTAGGTTTAGCACCCAAGTTAGCATTATGAGACAAACCCTGTTGATTGCAGGGTAGAGAGGTGTTAGATTGACCAGACCCATGGTCAATGATATCGCCTAAATGACTATCTGTCATCACGCGGGCATCCAATAATTCAGCGGAGGCATCAGGTTCATTGTTCATCATCTGTGAAGCTTCAGATACATGGACAGTTTGGGATACTTCTTTTTGATTGACCCTTGGCCAAACAAAGATGCGACCCAACTGGAAATCCTGGAGGTCGCGTCTTAATTTCTCTATGGGATGTGTTATGCTGTAGTACTGCCTGTTGTTGTAGTTGGAGAACTTCCTTGCTTGTTGATGGTTTCATCGTGGCTTCTGGTATGTTGTTAAATATTTCTTCAATTTCACTATCACTTATTAGTTCAAAGTTTACTTCCATTTTTTATTTCTTTTATTTTTATGTATGGTGTCTCTCGTTTTGGTGTTTTTTCCTGTCTGACTTTGTAGTCTTTGTGTTTAAGAAGGCTCATGCAGATTTTTGAAGGGATGTTATTAAACAGGGCTAGGTAGTGCTGGGTAAAATACAGTTTAAGTACTTTAGAACATGATAACGTGCAGTTATATTTTATTAACTTATATTTATGTTAGAAATCTGGTCCAGTTTTAATGCACATCAACTTTTAAAAAAATCCTTTAATGTAGTTTTATTAATTGGGCACTAGATGGTGATGTAGTATGTGGTTTTAGAAGGAATATGCTGGTTGTGGAAGTTACGTATGGTGTGTCTGTTCTGACTTGTACTGCTTGTGGAATAGTGAAGCTAAATGGAGGCGAGTGCTTTTTTTTGGGAGGGGGTGTGCTGTCTTTATTTTTAATGCATACCTTTTACGGTTCCTTAATTGCCTGTAACTATCGCAGGCAAACTAACAGTGCAATATGGTCCCTCTGTTAATATACTGCTGAGTGCGTGTCAATGGTTTGGTTAGAATTCACCCTGCTACAAGTGTGTTGTTTTTAATATGTTAATGCGTTATGTAGAAAGAAATGTATTACAAAAATAATGCTGCTTGAGAAAATCTATTATAGCTGGCAAGCTGAAGTCTATAAAGATGTAAGATCTGTTACTGCTTGGGTCATGTTGGTTTATTAATCGTAGTGACGTTGCTGTAACTGCATTTGTTGGCTACTGCTTTTGCATTTGGTTGTTTACCGGAGATTAAGGCTACTCTTTACTAATGAGTTGAAGGTTTTCATTAGTTAGTTTTACTGTGTCATTTCATTAGAGAGAGAGAGTTGTTTTGCGTGGCCACGACTGCTGCTGAAAACTACAGAAAGAAAGTTTTAATATAGTGAGAGGATCATTTTGTGGACAATGTTGGTTATGAATTATGTATACTGTATTCGCAGCTGCAAGATACGTTAGTGGCCAACTTTTTAGTTTGGTTACTTTGGATTTACAATGTGCACACTGGTTGGATTGACCAATCAGCATGCACGTTTCTCAGGTTTTCTGAGTTGCCATTGTATAATACATAATATCTCTGTTCCAATGTCTTTGTATGTTCTTTGTTACCTTTTCACTTTTCCTGAAAATGATTTGTATTGACAGGACTATGATAAAGAAATTTTTACCTGCAAGATTTTTCATCAGTACACACTCACACTTTATCCATGATCCAGGTAGGTCAATGTTCCATCCTGGTTAGTGAGCAAATAAACTTATATTCATTCCAAGTGGTTGTCAATTTTCTAGGTTTTATAATAGTGACTGGATGGTATATCCATGCACTTTAAACAGGTAAAGATGATTGCTTATCTACTTGATTGTGACTTTATTTTTCTTTTGTGTGCAATCTCCTGCCTTTTAAAGGTTGTGGGAACACACAGTTTTCATATATTTTATTTTCTGGTTGCCAGAGTGATTTATGTTGTAGTACCATTGTGTTGAATAGTGAGAGCCAGAGGTGCATTTTCGAAGTTTTTTTTGCCCTGTTCTTCATTGTGGTTTGACTATGGAGTTACTATATCTAATTTAGTGGAATGTAGGGGATTCAAACCCTTAGATGGGAGAGTTAAGGGGGGCTTGTCTGTGAAGACAAAGGTTTTTTTTAGTTTCTTTCCTACTGTTTTTGATTGCTGGTTTTTTTTTTTTTTTTGTTTGTTTGTTTTTTTAGAATTTATCTTTCAGTAGTGAGTTTCGATAGAATCTTGATAAGCCATATTTGGACAATATGAAGGAAATCTACCCCATAATATACATACATACATGCATACATACATATATACATACAAATGTATATACATACATGCATGCAGATAGAGAAATGGAAATAAAAGAGTGCATCAACAAACTCATTTAATATTTGTCAAAGTGATATGTGAAAGAGAAGATTTTGAAAGCACAGTAACTGAAAAAAAAAACAGAGAGAGAGAGAAAAAATATATACGTGTTTAAACCAAGACCCAGCGATTGGCCACAGATCAAGTAGATAGCTATTCTGACTGCTCAAACCATTAACATAGTGGTGCAGCTGAAGACTGGTCCATAAAGTGTCATCTCTCCCATATACAACTGTGATTCAAATACAAATAGACCAGTGAGAATGAGGAAGTACAAATATGCATTTATATGTATTCATTTCTTTACATTTTAACTATTTATTTTTACCAGGTAAGTAGTCTGGATGGTATGCACTTTTTTGCACAGAACTTAGTTAAAGCCTTCGAGTATAACAATAAATAAGCTTATGTTTCAGTTTGGAATGAAACCTTGACCATGGGCATTCAAGTGGGAAACTCTACAGTTACTAATTCCAGCAAGACTGTAACAGCCACAGTTCTGAATAATCACATATTATAGGTATCAAAATAAACAATACTATTAGATAATAAAAATATATTTAATTTGCACTTTGTACTTTGAAAGCACTTAGTCTGATGAAGTTTCTTGAAGAGACAAAAGTGCTTACAAATTAGTAATTAAATATATGTTTTTGTTTTTTAAATGTATCGTTTATTTTTATATTTTGAACTTTTGCAACATACTGTTTGTTTCACTTGCCGATAGAAGCCTTTTTGGTATTGGTATTTATTAGAGGTAGTTAATTTTTAAGTTTATATGGTATTTAAATATTGATGGATAACTATTTCTGCACTTTTCTATTTGCCATGTTAAAAAGTGCATAACTAGTACACACCTTGAAACAACTAGAAAAAAATGAGTGCTTTCAGCAGAGTATGCATGCCATGCTGAGTAATATCAATTAAATTAGCTTTTTCAATGTTTTAGGATAAAATGTATTTTGACTTCAAACAGATGAAACAAGCTGGTCAAATTTTTGATTAGACCAAACTAACAGTAAAACCAGTTTTTGATGAGATGTGAAGCACCCACCTCCCAAAGTCCCCAGCACTCTCCTTACATGTATAAACTAACTCCACAGTTGAGTAAATGCAGAGATAAAAGAAAAACCTCAAGACATTAAAGTCAGTCTCTCTCTTCTCTTTTGGCTGTTCCTGTTAAGGGTCACCACAGTGGATCATCTGTTTCCATTTCTTCCTGTCCTCTGCATATCGCTCTGTCATACCAAACCACTGCATGTCCTCTCACACCACGTCAATAAACCTTATCTTAGGCCTTCCTCTTTTCCTCTTACCTGGCAGCTCCATCCTTAGTATCCTTTTCCCAATATACTCAGCATCCCTCCTCAACACATGTCCAAACCAATGCAATGTCACCTCTCTGGCTTTGTCTCCAAACCGTCCAACCTGAGCTGACCCTCTAATATACTGATTCCTTATCCTGTCCAATCTTGTCACACCCAGTGCAAATCTTAACATCTTTAACTCTGCCACTTCCAGCTTCTGACTCCTGCCTTTTTGTCAGTGCCACCATCTCCAACCCATACAACATAGCTGGTCTCACTACCCTCTTGTAGACCTTCCCTTTCACTCTTACTGGTACCCGTCTTTCAGAAATCACTCCTGTCACTCTCCTCTACCCATTCCACCCTGCCTGTACTTTCTTCTTCACCTCTCTTCCACATTCACCATTACTCTGAACTATTGATCCCAAGTATTTAAACTCATCCACCTTAGCCACCTCTACTCCCTGCATCCTCACCATTCCTCTGTCCTCCCTCTCATTCACACACATATATTCTGCCTTAGTCCTGCTGACCTTCATTCCTCTTCTCTCTAGAGCATATCTCCACCTCTCCAGGGTCTCCTCAACCTGGTCCCTACTCTTACTACAGATCACAATGTCATCTGCAAACATCATAGTCCATAGGGCCTCCTGTCTGATCTCATCTGTCAACCTGTCCATCACCATTGCAAATAAGAAAGGGCTCAGAGCTGATCCTTGATGTAATCCCACCTCCACCTTAAACAGATCTGTCATTCCCACTGCAGACTTCACCACTGTCACACTACCCTCGTACATATCCTGTACCACTCCTACATACTTCTCTGCCACTTCTGACTTCCTCATAAAATACCACAACTCCTCTCTAGGCACCCTATCATATGCTTTTTCCAAGTCCACAAAGACACAATGCAACTCCTTCTGATCTTCTCTATATTTCTCCATCAACACTCTCTGAGCAAACATTACATCTGTAGTGCTCTTTCCCAGCATGAAACCGTACTGCTGATCACTAATCATCACCTCCCTTCTTAACCTAGCTTCCACTACTCTTTCCCATAACTTCAAGCTGTGACTGATCAATTTTATCCATCTGTAGTTACTACAACTCTGCACATCACCTTTATTCTTAAAAATAGGTACCAAAACACTTTTTTTCCACTCCTCAGGCATCCTCTGACTTTCCAAGATTTCATTAAACAATCTGATTAAAAACTCCATTGCCATTTCTCCTAAACACCTCCATGCTTCCACTGGTATGTCATCTGGACCAACAACCTTTCCATTCTTCATCCTCTTCATAGCTGTCCATGCTTCCTCCTTGCTAATTTGTTTCACTTCCTGATTCACTATCCCCACATCATCCAACCTTCTCTCTCTCTCTCTCTCTCTCATTCTCTTCATTCATTAGCCCCTCAAAGTACTCTTTCCATCTGCTCAACACACTCTCCTCGCTTGTGAGTACATGTCTCTCACTATCCTTTATCACCCTTACCTGCTGCACATCTTTCCCAGCTCGGTTCCTCTGTCTAGCCAATTGGTACAGGTCCTTTTCTCCCTCTTTAGTATTCAACCTTTCATACAACACTCCATATGCCTAATCCTTAGCCTTCGCCATCTCTCTCTTTGCCATGCTGCTCATCTCCTTATACTCCTGTCTACTTTCTTCATCTCTCTGACAATCCCACTTCTTCTTCGCCAGCCTCTTCTTCTGTATACTCTCCTGTACTTCCTCATTCCACCACCAGGTCTCCTTGTCCTCCTTCCTCTGTCCAGATGTTACACCAAGCACGTTTTTAGCTGTCTCCCTTACCATCTCTGCTGTAGTTACCCAGCTAATAGGTAACTCTTCACTGCCCCCAGTGCCTGTTTTAACTCTTCCCTGTACTCCACCTCACAATCATCCTTTTTCAACTTCCACCATTTGATCCTTGGCACTGCACTCACACTTGTCCTCCTCTTCATGATCACCAACATCATCCTACAGACCACCATTCTATGCTGCCTAACTACACTTTCCCCTGTAACCACTTTGCAGTCTCCAATCTCCTTCAGACTGACCATCCTGCAGAGGATATAATCCACCTGTATGCATCTTCCTCCACTCTTGTACGTCACCCTATGCTCCTCCCTCTTCTTAAAATATGTAGAACTCAGCATGTGTAAACTTATCACTCCGCACTCACCCAAGTATAGGACAGCCAGTGAAATGAGATGGGATTCAGGTTTGAAATACTTAGGGTCTAAAAGAGCTGTACAAATATGACATTGATTATTGAGATTTATTATGGGTTCTGGTAATGAATTTAAAACTGGGTATTACATAAATCTGACTGACTTGATAGATGACAGAGTTTAAACTGATTAAACAGGATTCACTTGCATTAAAATAATGAATATAACTAAATAATACATCTAGTCTATATATTTCCTGATAGTCTGAGAGCTGTTGGGAAACCAGAGCCTATCCCAGTAGCAAGTGGCTGAAGGTATCAAACTCATCCACTATAGAGCTGTGGTATATCACCAAACTCATCCACTATAGAGCTGTGGTATATCACAAAACTCATCCACTATAGAGCTGTGGTATATCACCAAACTCATCCACTATAGAGCTGTGGTATATCACAAAACTCATCCACTATAGAGCTGTGGTATATCACAAAACTCATCCACTATAGAGCTGTGGTATATCACAAAACTCATCCACGATAGAGCTGTGGTATATCACATAACTAAATACTATTGACAAAAATGGGATCTACAAAGAAAATGTTATCTGTCAAAAAGTCTTTTATATATCACAATGTTTTACTTATATTAAATATATTTTGGCAAGATATACATTTATTTCCTTTATCAATTAAATAGAAATGTGTATTGAAATTGTATTAAATGCCCAAGTACTCAGGATTTCATCTTCTTTCTTGCTAAACCAGTTCTTCACAACTGGCATATTATGCCTTACTGAAGTGAGGTTTTGTACTCCTCTCATGAAAAATTTAACATTTATTATTCTCTTACCAGCTTGCATATCAGCATGAATTTATCTGCATATCATATTGCTGTAGTTCCCATATTTTTTGATACTCTGCTGCTTAGCGATGTTGTTACATCTATACTGATAATTTCCTGCTTAAGTGATATTCTGTAATTTGAACCAAAGTTAATTCTTAGCACTTACTACACTTTATATCTTTGTCTGATATTCTATGCCCCCACCACCATCAGCCTTCACTGAAACAAGGCAATGTGCCCAGTTGGACTTTCCTGGTAAACAAAACCAAAAAAAAAAATAAATAAATAAATATTACACTTTTTACTGGGGTAACTTATTCTCCTTAACCTGTAGCAACCTCAGAGTTGAATCTTATTAAAGGGTCACAGGGAATATCCTTGTGCACAGTTGCGTAAAAGTTTTTTGCCTGCACAGAAAACACATCAGTTTTGTATGTTTACATTTTTCCACAGATACAGCTGTTGACCATTTGTTTTTGATCACAAACTGTAATTGATGAACTTGTGTTTAATGAAAACACACCACTTCCTCTGTTTTTTTAAATCCTTGTTCTTAAATAGGAATGTGGTATTGTACAGCAAATATGAATGCAACACTGTTGGTTTTAATAACTACTACTGTACGCCAAGGCATGCCACTCGTTTTCGATATAGGTTGGCTGCACACTGACGTTGTAATTGAAATTTGACATTTCCCTTTTGCACAAAGTAATGTAACTGTGTGAACATTGGAGTGGATGTGCACAGTTAGCAGGCATTATTTCTATCCAGCCACTTAAATATCATTGCTGGTATTTTTTTCTCAAATACGTTTATTTGTTTTGGTGCAAGTTTTACACTTTTTTCACTTTTGTCAATGTATATTTTTAGGTATTTCCGCTATGAAGAAACATTAGACAATAAGCTAATTAAAGAGGTTGGCAATGTTACAGAAGACACAGAGATAACTTTTGAATTTGGCATCAAAGAAGCAAGAATAGAAGGTAAGATAAATATGATTTTAGAATTACCTGATGTTATACATAGTTCACCTTCAAAAACAATATTCTGTGGCTTGAAAACAGTTTAAGGACCGCTGTCACTTTTTGTTTTTAGAGGGATTATGACTTATTTCTTTGCCTATTCCATACCAAATGAAGTGCTCCCTGAGTTACAATTTTACTAAGTTAGTACCAAAAATTGAAGATATCTCTTAAACCATTGTGTGCCCAAAAATGTAAATTTGATTTGTTGCTGTACCTCAGTGATGTAGCTCTCAGCACCTCTCACAATATCGGGATATCTGGAATCACGCCGTACACAATAATATACTCCTTCCCCATCCCCATTCCTTTGGAGCTATGTCTTCTTCTTCTTCTCATGAAATGCTTTGCCAACAACTTTGTTTAAGGGCTACCCCCATTGTACCACCCCTACTAAACATAGTAACACCAGAATTACAGTGTCCCTGCTAGATATGACTGATATACCCACATCCATTAAGTCAAAGACCATTTAGTTAGCACAGACTGACTGATTAGATCTTCAGCGATTTATTTATTTATTTTTCTGAGAACTTTGCTCTCATGCATGTGGTGCACAGTTGAACGTCTTTTAATATAACTTAATACAAGTTGTATATTTGTGTGTGTGTGTGTGTGTGTGTGTGTGTGTGTGTGTGTGTGTGTGTGTGTGTGTGTGTGTGTGTGTGTGTGTGTTGTGATATTTTAAGCAGTTCAGGTCAGCAACAGGATTAGGATTAAGGTTAGCACATATGAGTAAGATGAGACAAGGGAGTGAAGCACAACTCATTATCTTACCAAATATCCTTTCCCTAAAAGTATCGCTTTTCAGACAAACTAGGTTTGTTTGTATTACTAGGAAGAATGTTTGTTGTGTAATGATGTTTGGTCACTAAAGAAAAGTGGTTTATTTCCTTTTGCAATCTTTTTTGCAATGTTATTCATTTACTACATGTAGAAATCAGTGTTTTGAATGTCTATATTTCTGCATTTCTACAATCAGTAACATGCACACACACACACACACACACACACACACACACACACATACACACACACACACACACACACACACACACACACACACACACACACACACACATACACACACACACACACACACACACACACACACACACACACACACACACACACACACACACACACACACTCACACACAATCAATGGGTCTACCTGTTATTATCACAAACTCATTACACCGAACTTCAAAAAATCGAGACAACTTCACTGAGCATTTACTTTCATGAACTCTTGAATCACCGGAATTTTATTCCAGGAAAGGAAACACTTGGTCACCATGACTAAATAAAGAAACTGAAGCAAATCAAACCCATCCAAGTGGAGCTTCACCCCTACACACCCCTAATTAAATATACCAACTCTGCGATTGCACTACAGTGGGAAAAAGGTAAAGGTCACCATGGTGGCCAAGTGGTTCATTTCCTGGAGTAAAATTCTGGTGAATAGAGAGTCTGTGAAAGTAAGTGCTCAATGAAGTCATTCTGTTTTTTTGAAGATCAGTGTAGTAGGTTTTCGATAATAACAGCATAACACAGCATAGAAGTTAATTAATTTTTATTTTGGCAAAATGTTATTGTCTTGAAACTTCTTTTCTCACAGATTCAGTCCTTTGTTTTTTTTTTGTGTGAATCAATAAAAGGGAATGTAATAGTTTTATGTTTGCTTTGCATATTTTCCACTTTTTGTATGTTTGTGTGCAACTTTGAAGTTAGAACACATACAGTTTAGAGGTGTTGTTCAGTCCACCCAGATCAGATGATGCACAGGAATTTGTCCTCCTTCAAAAATGATTTTGTGTGTGTGTGTGTGTGTGTGTGTGTGTGTGTGTGTGTGTGTGTGTGTGTGTGTGTGTGTGTGTGTGTGTGTGTGTGTTTGATCAAAACACAAAACATCGAACAACCTCATCAGCAATTGCCATTAATCAAACTAAAATCAATGAAGAAAAGTAATTGCGAATTAAAACCAATAGATTACATTTGCAATTACAAAAAAAAAAACAACATTTACATAAGGACTTTGCTACCCTCACCCCCCAACATGGGGACAGCCCCCAAAAATTAAATATTATTAACTCCAGGGTCACACAAATTTGAAGAAAAGGCAAAAGCCTAGAAATAATGTAACAGTCAATGTAATGAACTTTGACCAAATTAGAGTCAGAGATAGGTATAGGGTTAGGGTTAGCACATATAACTAAGTGGTGTGGGGGGGTGGTGAAGACATCTATTCAGTTGAAAAGTTTATTGCCATTACATTTACTCAACCTCCCAAACACAGAAATTTGAGTAAACCATTAGATGTTTAATGCTTTTTATGGGCAGCAACTGCCTTCTAGGCATTGGACCTTTGACTGAAAATGTTCATTATCAGAACAGGAAGATTTTATGCTCCTGTGTTAATATCCAGTCAAAAATAATTTATTGCAGCCTAAATAAGATTATATATTTGCCTTCCAGTATCATATTTTTTGCAGGTAACACCTGTTTGATTATATGATCTAGCTAGAGATTGTGTCTTCAAAATTTGAAGTAGGGTATTAAAAAACACTAAGCTTATGAGCATGCATTTAATCTGTGGGATGTAGCCTCATAAGTTTGCTAGTTTTCTGAAGTAAATAAAAACAAAAACACCAGGTGTACCGTTCAACAAACTTTATTTAACAAACCAGGCAATCCAAATTTAGTTTGCAAAGTTGACACTCTAATTTTAATTAACAAAGTAACAACTCTAACTTTAATTAACAGGGTAATTCAGCACCTTTGTCTCAATATCATAAATTCCTTTTTCACCTTCATTTATATTGTATACACTTTTAATATGAGCTGTATTATTTAGTTCTTAATTCAGATTAAAACAACTAAAATTATCTCCACCTCTTACCACTCCAATCTCTCTGACCCACTCTTATGTTCACCACCTTCTAACTCATACAACATATATCCAACTACTTCATATTTTACTATCTCCCCTAATCTCTTTACTACCTCTACCTCAAGTCTATATAAACTATCCATAATACAGGTTTTTAAACCTTCCCACAAAGCTAAGTCAAATCTATACAACCTCCATCTAGCATCTACTACACACTCTCTCCTCACTAAAAACCTACTTTGTTCTGGAGATATCCATCCCAACCCTGGCCCCTCTTCTCTCCCCAAAACTACTTCTACACTGCCCCCATCTTACTCCTCTAACAGTCACCAACCTCAGTCACAACAATCATCTCCATCCAAATACTTAACTATTTACTCATTGAATATTCAGAGTCTAGCAAATAAAGTCACTGAGCTGCACTCATGGATATCTCTCAATACCCCTCACATCCTCTCCCTGTCTGAAACCTGGCTCAAGCCACAAATCTCAAATAGTGAAATACTCCCACCAGGTTATAATATCTTCCGATCTGATAGACCTGTAAAAAAAGGTGGTGGCGTGGCTATCCTCTACTCAAACATTCTTAACCTCTCACCATACCTTTCCCCAATTACTGACTTCCTCCCAGCTGAAATCATCCTTAACTGCCATCTGAATCCCCACAAAAAACTTGCAATTGCCTCTATCTACCTTCCTCCTGGTAACAATCTGCCCATTCTTGAAAACATCCTATCCTGGTTCTCCCACAACATACCATATGAGATACTTATCCTTGGTGATGTCAACATTGATTGGTTCAAACTCACAACTGACTCCCCCCAACTCAGTATCCACCTACATGGCTTCTGCCATCTTATAACATCTCCCACTTGCTTCCATAAAAATTCCACTTCCAGCTCCATCATAGACTGGATCCTTACCAATTCCCCCCACCAATACCACAATCTCACTACCTTACCTGACTCCCTCAGTGATCATCTCCCTACCACCATCTTAAGACACTACTCCCATATTCCTAAACCCCACCTTATCAAAGACTGTCGAAAACTATTGACTTTCAATTCATCCCAGTTTAACTCCATTCTCCACAACATAGATTGGCCCATCCTAAAACACATCCCCCTATACGATGCTGTAAGCACTTTCAATAGCATATTCATGAATACTCTAAACTCCTTAGCTCCCTCTAGGAAGATCAGAGTAAAATCAAACCATGCTCCCTGACTCTCCAAAGAGACTAGGTCCCTTATGAAACTAAAAGATCATGCTTAGAAAACCTGGACTAAAACTAAACAACCACCTTTTCTTCAAAAATACAGGCAACTGAGGAACCTTGCAAAAAAACATACAACTAATGACAAAAAGTTATACTATCGCTCTGCTCAGCTTAACAACAAATCCAATCCTCGAAAATTTTGGTCAGCTCTCAACAACATCCTCTATCCTGGAAAGCCCTCTAATCCCTCCCCATACCCTAACTCTTCCTCTCAGGAAACAGCTACCCTCCTGAATAAACACTTTATCTCTTCCATCCAAAATCTGGTAACCTCTAAGCCAAACTCTACTTCGACACCCACCTCTCCAAGTCCCACTAACACAACTTTGTTTTCTTTTGAGCCAGTTCCCATTACTTACATCAAATCTCTACTACTCAAGCTAAAACCTTGCTCTCCTTCCACTGACAATCTATCTCATACATTCCTCAAACTTGCTGCTGACTCAATTGCCTATCCTGTATCTATACTAATTAAGCGATCTATTCTGGAATCAACTGTCCCCACCCTTTGGAAATCTTTCTTCACTATCCCTCTTCATAAAGGTGGAAACTCCACTGACCCCTCAAACTACCGACCCATTGCCATTCTGTCCCCCCTCTCCAAGATATTAGAAAAATTTATTCACTCACAGCTTCTCAATCACCTCCTCACACACCACTTACTTACCCCTACCCAACATGGATTTCGTCCTCACCACAGCACTACCACTGCCCTCCTCTCCTTCACTCATATCATTGCAGAGGCCCTAGACAACAATAAACTAATTTCCTGTCTCTTCCTAGATCTCTTCAAAGCCTTTGATACTGTCTCTTATCCTCTACTACTATCCAAACTCACAAATCTCCACCTATCCCCCTCCACACTTGTCTGGTTTAATAGTTACCTATCTGGCAGGGAACAATCTGTCAAATGGCTCTCATCCTCCTCACCCTTCCTTCCCATTTCCACTGGTGTTCCCCAAGGCTCCATCTTGGGACCCCTTTTGTTTAACATCTTCACCAATGATCTTTACACCTCATGCAAAGAATCCTCCCTTATTCAGTATGCCGCCGACTCCACACTTATATCCATCTCAAAGAACATTCCTGAACTACACTCCCTGACCCAACAGGCCCTACTTTCCACTGAACAATGGCTCTCTCGCAACCTATTGATCCTAAATCCCAAAAAGACCAAACTTCTCCATTGTCTTTCTCATCACAAAACCTCCTTTTTTATTACATCTTCTAACAATACAAACATCCAACCTGACACCCACACAAAACTCCTAGGGGTCATTATCGATGACAAACTCAAGTTCAACCTACACATACTCCAATGTATAAAAAAAACAAACCAGAAACTAGGTCTGCTATATCGAAACAAAAAATTCCTAACCCCTGAATCTAGACTTGCCCTGGGCCAGGCACTCCTCCTCCCCTCCCTCTTATACGCCGCCCCAGTTCTTACCAATATCCAGGCCTCCACTCTAAACAAACTGCAACAGATTTACCAAAAAATAGCCAGATTCATTACTAACTCCCCATACAACTCACACCACTGCATTTCTTTAAACTCTCTTCAATGGCTTGAACTTCCCCAGTTTCTGCTATCTTATCAATTTCATATGCTACACTCTATTCTTTATAAACCCTCCTTCTGTCCATCTCTATCTTCCTTAGTCTTCATCTACATCCCATCCTGGACCCTCTGTACTTCTAACCAACAATCACTAGATATCTACCACCCAAAAAGGTCAGTAGGCAAACTACTCTACAAACACTCCCTAGACCATGCTTGGAACAAACTTCCCCTTGACTTACGTTCAATCTCCCACACCTCACACTTTAAAATGAACTAAAAGCTTATTTTCTCAATTCCAGAACCTGCCCTTACCATGACACTACCCAGTCTTCCTTCCCTTCATGTACCCTCAAAAGGACCATACTTAGTACCTCATTACACCTCTCTCTCCAACGTGTCTACTATGCATTTGCACAATTTTATACAAACATAAAATGTTTATTGTTGACCTATTGAACTATATCAATGTAAAATTGTTACTTAGCTTCTTTTTAATGCAACTTTAACTTTATGCATGTAACCCAACATATGTGAATCATTTTGCTATAACTGCTATTATATCAATATTGTTTAAAATTGTACTTATTTTAAAATGTATTACTGGAGCTTTTCTCCTCGGGTCTCCACTGAAAATGGGCCACAAGCCCAGTTGGACAAACCCAGTTAACAAATGTCAATAAATAAATAAATAAATAAATAAATAAATAAATAAATAAATAAATAAAATGTTTTAATGCTAGCAAAAAGCAAAAGTAAACACATCAGTTACTAATTATCAATCTGTGTTAAAATTTGCTTTAGATTTTCAGTGGAAAGAAAAGGTTCCCTTCCAGCTTCAACTAAGATTTCAAACACGGGATCGCCGAGATGCCATTCGAATTGTTACACAGGAGAAATATATCACTACAAACAGGTTTGTTCCATTATTTGTATGACTTCTATCTGGGAAAGAGGAATGTTCCATCTAATATTTTATTGCCTGATTTTGATCAAGATTGAGCTTGTTTGACAGATTTCACATTCTTCAGGTTGTAATTTTCTGGCTACATGCAGCTTTCCCTTCTCATTTATCAATATTACTCTCAGTCTATGCAAAGGTACATTGAATTGCATCTCCATTAATGAAATACTGTTACCTCCTATCCATACTGTCACTGTGACTAACCAATGCCTCCCCCCTTTCCCCTTATCTGTTCAGTTTACCTCTTGAAACAATTTTTAACTTATTTCTCAATGGCCATCTTATTAGAAGTATCAGGTTCAATTGGGAAAAAGATGCACTTACAGGATTTGAAGATAATATTTTAACTTCACCAACCTCTTCACTGTACATCATTAATCATTATAACTTGGTATCAATTTATAGTCTTAACCTAGAGTAAGCTATTGTGTAGTCCTTGGACAAACCTTGTTGTTACGTAAACTCCTTATTACTCAGCAGTATCTCTACTGTATCTGAAGTAACTTGATATCACCTATATGCATGATGACAAATCTTTCCTATCATTAGTTTTTTAAAAGAAAGGACAACCCCAGCAGACTGCACCTGATAATAAACTGGAAGCACTTTCATTTTAATACTATTATTTCTTCAGACTGGCTGATTATATCAGTGAGGTTTCATGACAAAGTTAAGTACAAGAAAGTATACATGGTAACATTTTGAAAAATGAGTATGTAGGAATGAAAGATGAATAAAACCAAATAAACAATGCATGATATCAAGTTTAAAAAATATTATAAAAAGATTGCAGAACAGAAAATATTGGCCTTTATTTTTGTAATGTACATAGCTGACTCCATGTCAGAACAACTTGCTTGTTCATAGGTTCATAGGTAGGTACTAGGCTATCAGCCCAAGGGCCTAAGTAAGCCTAGCCAACAAAGTTCCCTGGCTTACGCCAACCCAAGAAAGTTAATTTCCTGTGCCCCTGTCGAGCAGAGCCACATAAGTGATCCCTGGGGTGTATTTCCTGTTTCCCATCCACTCATCAAGATTTTTGTTGAAGAGTGTTAATGAGGAACTTTGCTTGACATAGATGGGTAGCCTGTTCCAGAGTATGGGAAGTCTCTGGGACAGGAATCTATCCCTCCAGCAAGTCCTGTTTATTGTGGTGACAAGGTTTAGATCCCTAGAGCATGTAGCTCGGAGGGACTGGGATTTCTTTAGGTGTAGCATATCCAACAGCTCTGGGTTTGACATAGCTTTATATGTTAGACAGAGATCACCTCGGAATAGGCGATATGCTACAGAGTAAAGCTGGAGTTTTTTGAGATGATCAGTGTAGGGCATCTGTTTGAGGCCAGTAATTCTCTTTGTGAGGTACTTCTGTGGCATTTCCAGCTGCTGCAGATGTCTTGTGAGGTACATTCCAAAAGGGGCGTTGTACTCTATAATGGGTCAAATGAGTGTTGAGTAGAGGGGAACAATGACCTCTTTTTTCCTGGATGAGAACCCTTTTGTGATGAGATGTGCCATGAAGAAGGATTTCCTGACTACTGTGGCAATGTGATTATCAAAGGAGAGAGACTACTGTCCACCTGGGTCCCAAGGTCTCTTATCACACATTCGGTGTTAAGAAGATTGCTGCCTATGTGGAAGTTCATGGGTACAGAGTTTTTAGCAAAGGGGAAAAAAATGCACTTTTTGGCATTGAGCTTGAGGCCATGACTCTGACACCAGGCATCTGTCTCAGTGAGGCCCCTCTGTAGGATGTCCATATCATTTGGGGACTCAACTATAGCTCTTAGTTTGCAGTCATCTGTGAACTTCATTAGCCAGAGGCCTTTTGTGTTAGCCTGTACTTCAGAGAAGTAGATACCAAACAGGACAGGTCCCAGGACTGAACCCTGTGCTACTCCAATTATCACTGGTTTGAAGTCAGATTTGGAGTCTGCAACTTTTACAATGTGGGTTCTGTCAGTGAGCCAGTTGGCAGCCCATCTTGTGACATAGGGATTTATACCTAGTTTAGTGAGTTTAGCTATAATTCCAGAAAGGGGGATGGTGTCGAAAGCCTTGGCGAGGTCAAGATAGGCTGTATGAACCACCTTACCCTCGTCTACGGCTTTGGTGACTGCCTCAAAGAAGTCAACCAGGTTCAGGAGGCAAGATCTGCCTTTCACAAACCTGAAATGGGTGGGGTCCAGAGTTTGGAGGTTACCAATGTCTTTGTTTATGAATTCCATGATGATACATTCCATGGCCTTGCAGACCAGGCTCGTCAGGCTAATAGGGTGATAGTTCCCAGGATCAGTGGTGGCTACCCCTTCGTGGAGTGGGATAACTGTTGCTGTGTGCCATTCAGTAGGCATAAAGCCTGATGTGAGGCTATGATTGAACATGGTGCTTAGGTGGGGAGCCAGTTCGTTCTGAAGTTCATGTAAAATGCAGCCTGGGATGTTGTCCGGTCCCATGGATGCTGTGTTTTTGGCTTTAGAAAGTGCTGCTTTTACCTGTAAAGTTGTGATTACAGGGACTCTGCATTCTTCCTGTATAGATATGGGCCCTTTAGGCGGTGAGAGGGAGGTAAAGTTAGCACTGAACCTATCTGCCAGGATGTTGGCAATATCAGTTGGTTCTGTAATTTTTGTGCCATTATGCTGTAACTCAGAGCAGATCTGGGTGTTGCCATTGAGATTCTTGACATAGCTATAGAATGCTTTGTGGTTGTCCTTAGAATCAGTGGCAATCTTGTTTTCATAGCTAGCTTTGGAGGATCCTATAAGGGATCTCAGCTTCTTGCTGAGGCTGACCAGGGAGCTCCTCCACTCATGAGATTTTACTTTCTTTTGCAACAATTTCTTCCTTCTGTTGTAGAGTTTGTTTATGGCAGGGGACCACCAGATTGGCTTCCTTTTTTTGGAGGATAGCATCTTGGTTCTGTTTGGGATAGCACGTTCCATGCACTCGTGTAAGTGCTTATAGAGTGCATTTGTGTAGGATTCAGTAGTCGTAACTGTATTGTCCATCTGCATGGGTGTAATGAAGTTCACCACTTATGCCTTAAGAAGTATGAAGTTGGCTTTGAAGAAATATTTTACCGTGGTTTCCTTAATGGGGGCTGGGGGCGGGATGTGGATATCTAGGGTGATTAGCTTATGGTCAGAGCTGACCAACGAGGAGTTGACTTCAGGTTTGGAACACCGGTCACTCATGTCAGTAATGACTAGGTCTAGGATATTGTTGCCCCTGGTGGGGGTGTGGATAAGTTGATCCAGTGCATTGGAATTTATGAATTCCAGAAAGCGCTGTGCGAAGCAGTTGGTACATGAGTAGTTTTCCCAGTTAATGGTGGGTTAGTTGAAATCGGCCAATATTAGGGTGTTTGGTTGAACCCTGATATTTTCCAGTATAAGATATTCTATACTGGTCCTCAACTCAAATAAAATATGAAACATATATTCTAGGCGATGTCAATATTGACTGGAATAAAATCAACTCACCATCACCCTCACTTTCCATTAACCTTCTAAACTTCACCCAAGAAATCTCCTCAACTACTCGCCCTAACAAAAACCACCCCCCAGGGTCCATCTTAGACTGGATTCTAGTCTCCCATCCAAAGAAAATCACTCTCAGTGGCTCTACCCCTGACACCTTCAGTGACCATCTCCCTGCCTTCATCCATCGATCAAACAGCTCCACCCAACATCAACACCTCTACATTCAAACTCGTAACCTCAGTAACTTTAACCCCTTAATTTTCTCTAACATCTTCAAACAAATCAACTGGCAACCTCTAAATATCCTCTCACTTGACAATGCTGTTGAACACTTCAATTCCATCTTCCTAGATACTCTCAACTCCCTAGCCCCTCTAAGAAATAAGCGAATCAAAACTAACTCTGCACCATGGTTGACCAAAGAAACTAAACAAATCATGCATCACAGAGACAAGTCCTGGAAGCTCTACCAGAAAAATAAACTATCCTCTTCCTTACTTCTATACACCCAACCCTGCAACCAAGTAAAGAAACTCATTACCAAAGACAAAAAAAACTACTATATTAAACTTCAGTCCAATAATGATAAAAACCCTAAACAATTTTGGAAATCAGTCAATTCCCTTCTTCATCCCGGATCTCAATACAACCCCTGCCCCAACCCTAATCTATCCGACAATGAACTTAGCTCCCACTTCAATACCTTCTTCACTGAATCCATAGCTAAACTAACCATAACATTTCCTAATAAAACCCACCTAACTCCCTTTCCTCTCCACCAAACAACCCAAACAATAATCCCCTCAATTTCCATCTCAAACCTGTATCCACATCTTTTATAAAAAAGCTTCTCTCCAAGCTAAAGCCAGGTTCTAACGCCCCTGACAACATTCCCCCTTCCTTCCTCAAACATGCAGCTGAAGGTATCGCCCTTCCAATTAGTATTCTGATTAATAGATCCTTAACTGAGTCATACGTACCCAAACTTTGGTGTTCAGCCTACATCCTACCTCTTCACAAAGGAGGCAAAAACACCTCTATTTCTAACTTCCGCCCTATCGCCCTACTCTCTCCAATATCTAAAATTCTAGAAAAATGCGTCCACCACCAATTCTTACCCTATCTCATTCAAAATCACCTTCTTACACCCACACAGCATGGCTTCCGTCCTGGCCACAGTACCATAACTGCACTACTATCCTTCTTAGAAACTATCAATCAAGCTCGAGACTCTGGACTCATTGTATCCACAGTACTGCTAGACCTTTCAAAAGCTTTTGACACTATCTCCCACACACACCTTCTTCATCATCTGGCTAATCTCAAACTCTCCCCAAACACTCTTTCCTGGTTCTCCAGTTACCTATCTGACAGATCTCAAGCAGTCAAATGGAATAACTCTTTCTCTTCCTTCCTGCCTACACCTGCTGGCGTTCCTCAGGGGTCCATCCTTGGACCCATGCTTTTCAACATCTTCATAAACAACCTTCACATCTTCATCCCTGACACCACAGTCATCCAATAAGCAGATGACTCTACCTTGGTCTGCTCTGCCCCAAACCTTCCTGAACTCCAGACCAAAACCCAATTAGCCTTTACCACCACAGAGAACTGGATGCACCAAAACCACCTTTCTCTTAACTCCAATAACTCCAAAATACAAATTTTTCTCCCCTCCAAAGTTTCCTCTGTGGACAAAAACACTTTCAATGTTCTCAGCCAAACTAACACTGCCATTGAAGTGGTCCCCTCTGCAAAACTCCTTGGCATCACCATAGATGAACACCTCAAATTTGATCTTCACATACAACATAACATAAAGAAAACCCACCAAAAGCTAGGTATGCTATGTAGGAACAATCACTTCCTTTCAAACTCCACTAGGCATACCCTGGCAACATCCTTCCTCCTACCTTCCCTTCTATATGGAGCCCCTCTCCTAACCAACTTGTCTGCTACCAACACCTCTAAGCTTGAAGCTTGCTATAATAACATCTCTAAATTTGTCACCAAATCCAAAATATCAAGTCACCATTGCCACAGCCTTCGTTCTCTGAACTGGCTAGAACTCCCTAATCACCTAGACTATCTACAATTAACCACTGCTCACAAACTAATATTCTCCCCTAATAAATGCCCAGCCTTAAAGGACATCCTTCCTCCATACATCCCTAATAGATCACTGAGATCCAAAAACCAAAACCTAATCTCCATTAGTAAACCGAAACGACCAGATGGCCAGCATTTACTATCCTTCTCACTAGGTAAAAAAATGGAACTTTCTGCCTCCTTCACTTAGGACTATACCCAACACTGAATCCTTCAAAACTCAACTTTTAAAAATGGAACTGTCTGCCTCCTTCACTTAGGACTATACCCAACACTGAATCCTTCAAAACTCAATGTTTAAAAATGGAACTCTCTGCCTACTTCACTTAGGACTATACCCAACACTGAATCTTTCAAAACTCAACGCCTACTTCACTTAGGACTATACCCAACACTGAATCTTTCAAAACTCAACTTTTTCTTCACCTATCCTCCAAATGGAAATGCTCCTGCTTTCACCCCAATTAAATTCCACAGGGACTCCTAACTAAGCACTCCTACTCCTACTCCACTATACTTTCGTACTTATTCTAATTTCTCAAAATAACTACAACTAACAGACTTTAAGAGACTGTAAGCATATAAATATTGATTCAAAAAAAAAAAAAATCTGCCATCAAGTTCTCTGCAACTCTCAAATGTAATAACCCTACTTGTTTTTACAAACTATATTGTATGTATTTTACTTTGTAATCTTATTTGCATTTTGTAACCTATATTGTATTATACTGTTCTTGGAGCTTTTATTCTGTAACCTATATTGTATTATACTGTTCTTGGAGCTTTTCTCCCCGGGCCTCCACTGAAAATGGGCACTTCTTGGCCCAGTGGACTTCCCCGGTAATCAAACTGAAATAAATAAATAAATAATATCAAGAAAAGAGGAGGGGGAATACTGGGGCATAGCGGGGGATCTGTAGCAAGTTACAATTTGGATTGCAGTTTTGCCCAGAGTTAGTTGCATTTTAATTTTAAAATTTAAAGTTAAAAATTTAAAAGTAAAAGTTAATTTTAAAGTAATGACTCAAGTTATGCAGGCCCTATGTATATGGTAGAAATTTTACTTCAACCTTTTTGCTCTGGCTTCACTTATTAAATTCTATATTTTTACAATATATTCTTCTTCTGTAGCAATGAACTTACTAGACTTTCAAATATGGTATTAAAAGCACATTAACATTTACTAGAATTTCAAATATGATTTTAGACTCATTAACAAACTCATCTTTGACATTATATAGGAGAATAATCAATACATCAGTGTAGAAATGGAGTCTAAAATATCCAGACTTTAAGTTTTATTATATGGTGTTCAGGTTTATAAAATTCATGAAAGTAGTATACTTCCTTATCCTTCTTCAACACTTGATCTTCACTTGGATTAATCGTCTAAGATAACAGTTAAACAAATTAAAATTTAACTTTAAAATAATCACATTCATATGTTATTGTTGCATTGTCTCTCACAAACTAATGCATGCATTAATTGGCCTTTTTGAGGACTCAAGAAAACTCATGTCAGACCTGTACCTATACAGGGAATTCCTACTCAATGTTTAACAAACCTAATATTTCACTGAATACAGTTAGGTTATGTCTCCATTTTTATGTTATTCAAACCTTAACCTATTGAGGATTATCTCTATAACAATTTTAATTTCATCTAAGGCTTTACACACCATCTGAGGACTTAAATCTAAGGACATGTTGCCTCCATATCAATGAACCAAGAAGATCAGAAATTGAAGTAGAACGGAAGTACTTAGTAATTAGAGACTCATGGCTGTGTATGATCTTTGCTTTTATTTTTTCTGTGTTTTCCACAAATAAATTCTAATATAACTTTCTCAAAGAACTCAACCTGTTAAGGATGGGGCCGCACCAAATCTCTGCGAGGGAAGTCATATCTCATATTTATAGTGACATCATTATGTTCATGAAATTTTCTACAGTAGCCAATAAAGTCTGAGACTAGTTTCTTTCAAATGTGTTAACATGAGTTCTAATTAGGACCAATTTCAGGGTACAACCCAATAATGTATTCTTTTTTCCAAAATTCAGTACAGCAAATGTATGACCAGTAGTAATTGCTGCATTACTCTCACAATATACATATTTTGCCAATTTGCTCTGTCTGCAGGACTGAATCTGAAATGGTAAACATATGTTCTGTAATTGTAACAGTGTTAAAAAGTTCTAAGTTAGGGTATTTAGCATTCTGATAATTAGAAAATCATCAGTTCTAAACCTATATGTATTACTTTTTTAATATGATACCAAACAACAAATCTGCTTACTGTTGTTACCATGTTTTCATTGATCAATAATTCCATAATGACTTCAGAGAGATAATTTATCTTATAATAACTGTA
The DNA here is from genome assembly GCF_019279795.1 of Protopterus annectens. Classification (NCBI taxonomy): domain Eukaryota; kingdom Metazoa; phylum Chordata; order Ceratodontiformes; family Protopteridae; genus Protopterus; species Protopterus annectens. The sequence goes on from NC_056751.1 coordinate 636,478,960, forward strand.
AAAAAATTCTATGATCATATCTTTGGCTTTTAAACATTCATACATTTCATAAATACTTGAGGAAGCACAATCACGGAATCTCTTGTAGAACTGAAATTAGTCCTGGAAATGTGCATTTGTATATTCACAGTTGGATCATTTACCAGTTGTATTTATACTTTTCAGACTGTCTTAGGAATTCTTCATTAAAGGTCAAGGTATTCTGTGTTCATTGTCATAGACTATTTTATCTTATACATATTGTGTGATATAAATGAGCATTGTGTCCTATGGAGATGGACTGGTATGCACTTTAAAGGTGTACCAATGACATTTGTGATTCATAAACACTGCTGCACAAGGGGGTAACGCCCTTCTAGGGTCTTACCCCATTGTATAGCAGCAGTGCTGCGTGCATGCAACACACATGCAGAGGTGCTATACCACTCTACCAACTGTGTACATGCTTGCCCTATGTAAGGTATGGGAAGACAGATGAGTGCCTAAAGTTTTTTCATGATGCCCCCCCTCCCTTTCATACCGACCTGTTGTTGACCATATGGCACTAGTTGAGTAGCAGTATCAGTGCTTAAGTAGAACAAAAAGAAACTCCTTTGTAGCAACCAGCCATTGGTACAATAGCATCTACCTTATCTGATTATAATGACCAACACATGACATCTTATTCAGTTTATATAATTTTGTATGGGATAACTTTGAGTAGCCTTAAGCAGTCAAAATCTAATATATGAAACAGTCATTGCATAAGGTAATGGAGCCTATTTAACTAGTCATATGTATTTATTGTCTAATGGGTTCATGTCACTAGTGTTATGGTAAAACTTCAAGGTAGTATTTATAAAATCCAGGGTGATTTTACCAAAACAGTGAGATCTTTTCCCACATTCATTTCAGGTGGGTAAGTTTCCTGTTTTGTATTGTTTGATAAAGGAAGTAGAAGAAATCAAAATGGTAGTAATGGTGGAGAACGGAGGCACTCTATTGTTTCATGAGAGTATGGAAATAAGTTGACAAAGTAATAAACTATATGCTTGACAAATAGAATTTAATATTTCAGGAACATGAAACTTCATAAACAGAAATTAGAACAATTTGCTTTTTTTGGACGGGATTTTCATTGCGATACAGTTAATAAAAAAGACTAGCCCTGGGATTCAGTAAACTCTATGTAGGCTTTGTGCAAAGTGTATATGGAGTTTATATGTGAGCACGGTGATACACTGTGAGCAGCAGCGCTCAATGGATATTCATGTCATGCACTGCGTTTAAACATAAATAAGCTTTTCTTTTGTCTGGTTTTGTGGGTGGCAACAGTGTTGCCAGTTAGGGAACCACAGAGGCCAACACTCATAGCAATCCTATTTAAGTAAGAGCACAGAAAGTCTGGGGTTTGCGCGGAATGCCACAATGATCACCATGGCTTAACAGATAATAGTTTTCATAGCTCTCAATCTCTTAGTGCAAGACATCTGGACAAAGCTCAACATAATAGGGGTACAATGACTCAGAAATATGGACAGATTTGTTGCTACATTTGCTCTTTAGAAATGTGGTAGAATAACAAGGGGTTTGTGTTAAGATACATTTTCTAAAGGATTTGAGGTCTGCACCTTCTAAACACCACCAAAGCCAACAATGTAGCTGGGAATTCTGTCTTTTCTAACTACATTCCTAAAATATGGAATATGTTGCCAACCCAAATAACATCAAGCTGCTCTATCATACAATTCAAAAAGCTCCTTAAGTCAAACTTAACAGACACCTGGCGATGCTCCTGCAACTCACCAGGATAGACTTCCCTTAGTCTCCTTGCCAACAAATGTGTTTCACAAAAATAAAAAAAATGCCTTCTGAATCCTTTACTCATGATGTAAAACTGTGAATGCTTTGAGAAAACACTTTGTTTCCATTATGTATCTATTTGCAATCAGTGTAGCAATTCCCAAATGTCTGTTAACTTATATACTGTCTGTAATTACTATGCCTGTATTCTTAGTGGATGTTTGTTAAACTCTAATTTGTCTGTACTGGAGCTTTTCTCCCAGGGCCTCCACTGAAAAAAGACCTCTGTCCAGTCGGACTTTCCTAGTAAACATATGTAAAATAAAATAAAATAAAATAAACAAATAAATAAAATGCATGTAATTATTGAATCACATCAGTCCTGATATCATCCCAGTAATATGGCAGAAAACCACAAATTTAATAAGGAACACACCAAAAGATATACAAGGCAAAATCGGGACATTCTGTGAAAATCTGGATAATTTAGAGGTATGATAGTTATGTATATGGTCCAAACACAGTACAGAACAGTGTATACAGTGCAGGGTATTGTGAAATCCCATTCATGGCATTCTGTACTGAAGTTGTGTAAATGATCTGTAAGAGTACATGGGCTGCCATGTAAAATAAACACTCAGAGCAAGTGTCTGTATTGAACAGGGACACATATATGAATTGTAGGAATGAACACAGGGAAAGAGGACAGGTGAAACAACCTAATGTACAGCAGATGAGGGCATGTCAATGGAAGACAGTTGTAGCAGCACCACCTATCACATATCTATATGGTACAGTACAGGCTGCACAGTTAAAATATATATTATGTGACTGTCATACAATGTGACATAACAATGCGGAAGATGTCTGTATAAGATAGGCATCCTCAAATGAACAATGGAGAGGACATCTATCAAGGATGTTTATATACAATTAGGGTAGGTTGCATATTGTGAAGCTGTGTAAACTGATTTGCCTGAATATGAGTGCAATCTCAGCAGAGGTCTCCAGCAAGTGGGGCACAGGAAAAGGTTCATGGAAAACATTAAAAAAGCTAGCACAATATCAGAATAATACCACCAGTGATCTCATGTCTCTGACATAACATGTTATTTACAGTGATCAGAGATGATTCTGCACAATCACACTTGCACATAATAGTTGTATGACATATCCACACTCCATAAGGGTAATCTTGCACACTGTCCTCGCACCATAACATCTGTTGGATGTGTTAGGAAGGACACTGCTATACCTGTATGCGACATTATGATCAATACAGGCTAGATGACTGGTGTGCATGACATGCATATATGGCACAATCCACACTGTCATGAATGTTACCCATGCCATTAATGTTATCAAACAGCTATGTATGTACTGTGTACATCACCAGAACAGGCAGCACACATGTATCTGGTGTAACAACTTGATAGGGGTTCCTCACCATCAGATAGTAATGTTTATAACACAAAAAGAATACCTAGGTATGGCCAATAAGATGTGTGACAGCTCACTGTGACAAAGATGGTACACTTCAGTTACACATCACTGGAAGATGTATAGGGAGGTACATGAGGAAGGGTACATTGTACTCAGTTACTGGTGTGATGATGGCTGTGAACTGTGGAGGTATTATGGCCTCTGATGTGGATGTCCTTCACATACCCAGTAGTTGTGTTACGTACAAAATGGCCTCTGATGTGGATGTCCTTCACATACTCCATAGTTGTGTTACATACAAAATGGCCTCTGATGTGGATGTCCTTCACATACTCAGTACATACAAGTGACAACATGCTGGTGGATGTTCCACTTACCATCTACCCTAGGACATAGGTCACATAATTACTGGTCTGATTATAGGGTGTGATGTCTACATTATACTTGGGTTGTGTGTGTGTTTGTTTTCCCGACATAACAAATCCCCCCATGTTTTTGTGTCATTTCAGTTGTTGCCATGGCTGTGGCAGCAGTCTTTGTTGTGTGTTGATACTGTCTGTGTTATACTAATATCATAGCTGGAGTCAATGACTGCCCACAATCTGTATTCCTTCAGACACCTGTTTGGACACAAGATGTGTATATCATCTGTTATGTCTGTCACTTAACACAGGAAAGGGCCTATCAGACAGCTCTGATGTACAGATCTGATCACTGGACTTGAGATATAAGTCACTTCACACATTTCAACACATTTACGTGCCATGTATGTGATACTGTGGTCTCCCCACTTGGTGATATAGGTGTATATGGCCACATCTGACAATGCTGAGTGAATACCTCAGTGTGAGTTTGTGTCAAATGCCTTGGGCTTGTCAAGTTCAAAAGGATGATAGTGTTGTCATCATGCATGCCCTCAATGACCTCTTTGAGGACATCTAACAGATGTAACAGACATGATATAGCATTAACAACTCACACAGATCTGTTGCACACAGCTGAGATATCAATAGTGTCAATTTAGAAAAGGTCCATGATGACATGTTGATCTTACTCACAGATGAGGAGAGTTAGGGTGTATCTATACATGCATGCATCGGGTGCTGCCCCCCACCTAACTCAGACAGATGCATGTTGATATACACCCTTCTATAGGAACATAGTCTTTGTGGAGGGTGTGTTGAAGTGTGTATTCAACCGTTTCAGGAAAGTATATATCATGAGTCGCGTGATAGGCCTGGATGAAGGTAAGACAGTGCATACTGGCTATCCTCAACTGGCCTAGGGTTTGAACACAATCTGCCACACAGGTATCATTGAGAAACTCTCCCAGCAGGGGGATTAAATCTTACATCACTAGATGTGTTTGGTGAGATACATGCAAAAGAGAGCATCATACTCTATATTAATGTGCTGATGTTCAAGTACAGAAACCAATTGGTAACCAATTGGCTCACTGACAGAACACATACTTTGAAAGTTGGTGAATCAGCCTGTACCAGTAGAGCTGTCACCATTGGCATACCATAAGGATTTGTGCTTGGCCCTTTACTGTTTGGAATCTATTTCTTGACAGTTCAGGCTAAAGTATATGAATTTTGGCTCACCACGTTTTCTGATTCTTGCATACTGAGTGCAATCATTGAGTCCACCTATGATGATAACATACTGTGGAAGGGGCTAACACAGACAAATGATTGGTGGCAAAGCCACACGGTCTACAAATAAATGCAAAAATGTGTCCTTATTTTGTCCTTCTGCAAAGTGGAATTCCCTGCTAATTACTGCATTCACAGTAGTCCCGCTATGCTGAAATCCAGTGATGCAAGCACTGGGAGCATATGTACATAGCACTTCAACCTCCAAGTGTCCACACTGGTATTGAAAGGCTATGTTGTGCACATCATAAGTCATACCATCATATTCCAATCTCAGGATTATATTACAGCACTGTACTTGAACCTCATCAGAACATTAATATAGAGTATGATGCTCTCTTTTGCGTGTATCTCACCAAACACATGCAGCAACTGGAGAGGTCACAGGGGTTACTCACCAAGAAAACACAGTGCCTACAAACCATGCCATGATGTATGTGGATAGATTAAAATCCATGTCACTGTAATCTTTATTGTATAGGGTCAGGTGACTTCTACCTGGCTTCCAGAACAGTCACTGACCCTGTCTTAGGGAGTCCAAATGGAGAGATGATAAATCAGCAAACAAAGAAGAGTAGTATTGCTGGAAATTAATTCATTCTCAAGACTTGGTGAATACCTTTATGAGGTGGACCCTGTTTTTCACAAAATCTCACCAGGATGACACTGATATATAGACAGTATTTTATAGCTCATATATCATGGACGGAAGTAGGTTACAAAATAAAAAATAATAGCTGGATGCACAAGACCCAGGATAAAAAAGTGCCCAAACCTGGTAGGCGTACTGGTACCAGGACTGGAAAAATGACAGTGTAGAATCCTCAAGACACTAAACATTTCTACAATGGGGCTAGGCCAGGTCCAGGGGGGAGGATGACCCCCCTGTTGTAGAAGAAAGTAGTAGTTCACAAAAATCACAAAAACTGATAGGCCAAAAAAGAGCCATATAGACAACAGACTGGACTATTGAGGATAAGAAAGAAATGATGTATTATTACTATTATGTAAGAAACCAACAATTTCCACACAGAAGATATACAAACAGATTAAGACAGACATTAGAGAAAAGAAAAATGTTTCTACAAGAAAAACTGTCAGAAGCTTCAGATCTAAATTTGTGTTCATTAATACAACAGATCCATGAAAAACACTATATAGACCAAGAAGCTTTGAGCATTTGGAAAAAAGAAGCAACTGAGGAAGTGCAAAATTATAAAAAACAAAATCTAGAGATTTTGGAAAGGTGTAAAAAAGAAATATGGACATGGGAAAGAAAGAGAGATCTGATATGGTACAATATTTATGTAATGGAGAAAGCTAAGTTAGTCAACACAAAAATAGCAGCTCCAAGATATTCAAAGAGAAATAGATGCAAAGGCACCCAGATATGGAAAATTTCACAATAAAAAAATAAGATCACAAAAAGGAAATGTAGAACAGAAGATTAGTAAAGCCGAAGTTAAAAAATAGATGCTGAAATTATGAAATATTGCAAAGTAAAGGATTTAGTGTATAAACATAGGTTATATCACAGCATAATGGAACAGGTCTCCAAAGTAAGGAGATACATGAGGAGCAGGAGAAATCTGAAGAAGAAATATGGACATATGAAAGAAAAAGTGATTTAATATGGTGCAATATTTATGCAAAGAAGAAATCAAAATTAATCAATACAAAAAGAGCAGCACCAAAGATATTTAAAGAGAAATGCAGGCAAATGCATCCAGAAATGGAAAGTTTTGCAAGACAAAAAATAAGAAAACAAACAGGAAGAGTAGAAAAGAGGATTAGTAATGGAGAAGTTAAAGAAATACAACTGAAGTTATGGATTACCTGTGAAGTGAAGGATTTAGTGTAGAAAATGTAACTCAGATAACATCATAGCAGGATGTTAGCAATGGACACCCAAACTAAGGTGAAATTAGTAGAACGGGAAGCATTTGATCAGTTGCCATATGAAGATACTTTGAAACCTTCCATAGGAAACCAGTACAAACATTCAGTTAGAGTTAAACAGCATGGGAAAGAACAGAAGACTGTTTCAGCTCTGATGCAGTCAATGTTGTGGAGTGATAGGCCAGTGAGTTCCCATATGAAAGAACAACGGGTGACACAGGATAGAACTGAAGAGAAAGTGCCAAAGGAAGATGCTCTGGAACTTTTTATAAAATGCCTGCAGGAAATAAAGAACAAAGAATGTGCCCTCGGTTTAGAAGAAAATAATCTAAGAGAAGAGTCGCTTGATTTAATTGAGATGGACAGACATATTAAGATCAATGAAAGAAATAGACTACAGATGGTCAATAAAACCCAAAAAGTTAGAAGTAGTTTGATAAAACAAATGAACACAGTAGTTAGGACTGTCCACAGAGATCCATGGGATGTATCAGAAGAAAATAGGCTATATTACTGTGCAGCTAACTTAATAACAGATAGAGTCTTACCACAAAAACACAGGGTAGTAAGAGAAAGGAAGGGGAGAAACCGAATGCCATCATGGAAGTATCAAAAAGAGAAAACTATAAAGCAATTAAGACAAGAAGTGTCCCAGTTAGAAGAGTATAGAAGAGGGAATAGATCAACAAAAATACTCAAAAAGATAGATGTGATAAAATCAATATGTAGTATTATAACAGATTAGGCTCTGTTGTGCACTATCTCAAATAATAAACTAAAAATAACACAGGCAGAAAAACTTAGAAGATTTGTGGATAAATATAAAGGAAAAGTACAAAATAATCATTTTATTGATAACCCAAAAAAGTTTTATAGAGTCCTAGGAAACAAGGCAAAAGTAATTGAGACACCATAAAAAAAGAAGAAATAGATACATTTTAGAGAAATATCTATGAAGATCTTGTGCAACATAACAATGATGCTAAATGGATAGAAGAAGTAAAAGAAAGAATAAGAAGTTCAGATGTACAGGTTAAGAAATGGGATGAAGTTACAGCCAGAAAGACTGAAACAAAGTTAAGAAAACTTCTAACTGGAAAACCCCAGGTGCAGATGCAGTACTTAACGTCTGGCTAAAAGTATTAACGTCTTTGCTTTGGGCCATGATTAAGAATTATTTATATGTGCACCCTGAATAGACACCAGTTTGATTAACAACAGGAAAAACACTGCTCTTACTTAAGAGCAAATCTGGAAGTTATCCTAAAAATTATGGATCAATAACTTGTCTTCTGGCAATGTATAAAGTATACCCTGGAATTCATGCCAACAGAGTTTATAGTCATTTAGAAGAAAACTCAGTTGTGGCAATAAAACAAAAGAGTAATAAAGGAAAGCCATATGAAGCAAAGGATCAATTGTTGTTAAATAGAGTCATAATTGAGAACTGTAAAAAGGGAAAAAAAATCAAAGTACGGCATGGACAGACTACAAAAACATTTTGACAGTGTCCCCATTCATGGATAAAAGAGTGCTTAAAATGTATAAGACACACCCTACACTGATCGATTAAATTACAGCAACCATGAAACAGTGGCAATCCACATTGCAGTTAAGCCATGATAAAGGAAAAATTATTCCAGGGATAAAAATTCAAAGGGGGACATTCCAGGGTGACTCTCTGTCACTGCTGCTCTTTTGTCTTGCCCTTAACCCATTAAGCTGTCTACTTAACAGATTAGGTGACAGCTACAATCTGGCTCACAGAAAACAACAAAGTGTAAAGACTTCTTATCTTCTTTTTGTAGTTGTTTTAAAACTGTATAGTTTATCAGATGAAGAACTGAAAGCACAACTGCAAGTGGTCAAATTTTTTTCATATAATATAAGAATGTCATTTGGTCTTGATAAATGTACACAAACAACCTTTAATGCAGGAAAGCTGCAGCACCAAGAAAACATCAGTTTGTGACAAGAATGTTGCATAAAAGAACTTGAGCAAGAGGGATTGTATAAATATTTAGGAATTGATGAAAGATCAACAGTAAAACATGAACAAATGTGAATAAAACTTAGTAAGGAATATTTTAGAAGACTTATTAATATTGAAAACAGCACTGACACCTAGGAATAAAGTCCAGGCTATAAACCAATTTGCTGTTCCTGTCCTAACTTACAGTTTTGGAGTAATTGACTGGCCCCTAAAGGTGTTGGATGGGTGGGACAGGAAAACAAGAAGGTTGCTTCATGCTCTTCAAATGATTTATAAAAATCAGTGCATACCAAGATTATATATTCCCTGTTCTGATGGAGTTATGGGCCTCCTCAAAATTGATTACATGTATAGCTCTGTAATGCATGCATATTTGTTGACCTCACAAGATCCAAACATAGTGAGGGTCTTGAAACATGAGGAGAATAAGTCTAAGATGACTTCTCTGCTTAGTTTGGCAGAAGCATATTGGCATCAAGCAGTCATGGAAATAAAACCAGAATTAGATAAAAAATATCAGGCAGCAACTGAATGTGCAAAAAAAAGAATATAAGGTGAAGGATAGGATGAGAAGGCAAGAAATGTAGAAAATCCATAAATAAAGTTACAAGTATAGAAAGCTTTAGGAGCAACCTCACATTGATCAGGATCAAATGCAGGAATGGTTAAGGAGAGCTGAATTTAAACCAAAAGACAAAAGGTTAATATTGGTGCCCCAGGATAGTGGACTACATGCACATTGGTTTACAAAGTCCATTGAGCATGTGGGATAAACAGACAAATGGAGGTTTTGTAAAACAGAATTAGAAACAGTCACACATTGTGTTGCTGGTTGCAATATATTAATGGCATAAGAACTGTATATTGAAAGGCATAATAATGTGGCAAGATTGTTGCATTGGGGTTTGTGCAAACATTATAATATTGAAGTAGCTGAAAAACACTGAAAGCATGAGCCATAAAATATTATAGAAAATGTAGAAAATTATAAAGTTTATGTCACATGGGACCACCCATTAACGGTTCAAAAAATAGACACCAGAAAACCATAGTAATCTATGAAAAGAAAACAAAAGTAGCATTGATCACTGAAATTGCTACACCCAGGGACTATAATGTCTTACATACAGAGAGACACAACATCATAAAATACTAGGATTTGCAGGTAGAAATGAGGGCAGTGTGGAAGAAGGATACCCAAACAGTTCCAGTTCCAGAGAGCAGATGTTGGTGATGAGGCCTACATGAAATGGATGTGTAGGTAAGAGTGTGCATACATCAAAATACTGTACTGTCAATCCATGGGATTGGAGCGGTGACTGTAGGATACACACTTCTGCTCTTCTGGCTACACACACACACACACACACACACACACACACACACACACACACACACACACACACACACACACACACACTGCAGTAAGAACAGATCCCCTACCTAAGTACACAGACTATAGAACTCAGTACTTTATGCAAGAGCCACGGCACAAGTTTGATTTTTACAAGGCTGCAGGACAGCTTATAGTGCATAACATCAGCACTGGATGTAGGAGAGAAGATGGTGGGAGGACTGCATAGGTTCAAAGCATCACATGTTCCTAGGATGTTACTAAGCTAATGGCTCTAGGGCCTTTACAAGCCTAGCCATGTAAAATCATGAGTACCCTTATTGAGCATAGTTAGATGTTTGTTGTTAGCAGAGTGATTTTGTGATCAGCACCAACTCACCCTGTCCAAGAGGGAAATAGGTGCCACCACTGGGGTGAATTTATAATCACCCATCCAGTTGTCAAATTTGCACTTGAATAGGGTCATTGAGGAGCACTGCTTCACATGCAGTGGGAGCCAAATACAGATTAACATCAATTGCTGGGAGATATATCTGTCTCTCCAGCATGTTCTGTTTATGTCACAGGCTAGGTTGAGATCCCTGGAGCAAGTTATTCTTTTCTTATTTGATTTACAAATGCCCAGCATTTACATTAGGGCAGGATCCTAGACTGCTCTGTAGGCCTGTCAAAGATCACCTGTATGATACTGACTGAGTACAGTGAAAGGGCTTTCAGTCTTTCCATATATGTTGTTATGGAGGCCCTGGATTCTCTTGGTCAGAAACCTCTGTGGTCTCGCCAGTTGCTGCAGGTGTCTGATGAGGTACATAAAGAAAGGAGTATTGTACTCAATTAGTGGTCTGATAAGGGTTGAATATAGTGGAGCTATGACATCCTTGATCTTGGATGGGATGAGGTGGGCAATGTAAAATGTGTCTTACCACTATGGACACATAATGATTGAAGTTTAGATTGCTATCAATCAGTGTTCCCAAGTCTCGCACCAGCGACTTACAGCTAAGAGTGTGCTATGTATAATATAATTAGCAAGGCTACTTTTTGCCATGGGGAAATGAGGCATTTTCTTGCATTGAGTTTCAGTTCATGAGTTTGGTACCAATCATTTGCCTGTATCAGGCCTTTCTTTAATATGTTAACATCGTTGAGGGACTCTAAATGATTGCACCCAGTTGACAGTCATCTGCAAACTTGGTAAGCCACAAGCCATCTACCTTCACCCGGACTTCAGACAAATAGTTTAGAAACAGTTGAGGGCCCAGCACAGATCCTTATGGTATTCCATTGGTAACTGGTGTACTGGTGGAGGTGGACTCCCCAACTTTGACAATATGTGGTCTGTCGATGAGCTAGTTGGCTACCCATCTAGTAATGCATGGGTTAATCCACAAATGGGAGAGTTTCTCTATGATACCTGAAAGGGGGATTGTGTCAAAGGGCTTGCTAAATCAAGATAGGCGATATGTCCTATTTTCCCTCATCCAGGGCTTTGGAGATATTACCAAAGTAGTACACTAGGTTTGATAAGCAAGACTTACCCTTGACAAAACCAATATGGGTCAGGTCAAGAGTGTCGAAGGTCACCTATGATCCTGTAGATAAGGTCCATGATGAATCTTTCCATAGCTTTGCAGATAAGGCTGGTTAGGCTTATGGGTCAATAGTTCCCAGGGTCAGTTGACGGACATGTAGGCATATTCAATTGTGAAGATAGTTCTAGCTCTGCATGTTACCAGATTGACATGTATTACCTATCACCCAACATTTGTGTATCTAGTGTAGTTGATATATTTGTGAAAAAGTACTGGAGACACCAGGGTTGCAGTGCATGGGTGGGTGGGGGAGGCAACACATGGCTGCATTGTAAATGTGTGACATATTGTTCAGTTTGTTAAGCTTCCACATTTAGTTTAATGGTGCAAAGAGTAAAATAGACAGTAAACAGCAATAAGACATGCAAAATTTGCCTTGACATAGTTCAGCAGTGAGCAACAGGTTTGGGTGATGGTCGGGAAAGTGTTTGCACATGCGAGATACACATTTCTATTAATTGTTCCCTGTTTCCACATAGTTAAGTAGTGCGCAAATGCTAAAATTCTGAGAGTTAGTACTGAGTGTATGAAACACACCTGCTGCTTTGCTGAATCAGTGGCAGCAGGTGTAAATGCATTGCCATGTTTCTTTTTTAACCCAGATGATACCAGGTTCAAATCCAGGTGTATCTAAAACCTTTAAATAAATAGTGATAATGCAATGATATTATTCTTTTAATATATTCAGTATGTATTACTACAGCATTACAGAGCTGCTCACCATTGCTTGGCATTGCTGAGCAATGCTTAACTTCTTGCAAACACAGAAGCCAAAATGTGAAGGGATCTATTACTTTCTTTGCTACTTATGTGTGTGTTGTGAGTGATTCTATTTTTTGACCAGATTATAACTGCTAAAATGGGGTAGATAGGAAAGTGGTAAAATATGAAGCAAGTGGGGGGGTTAACAAAGGGAAAGCAATACAGGAATGTGCAGGAGGGAGGGAGGTAAGAACCATAGCCATCCATTTCTTTAACAGTGAAAACTTATAATATGTGCATAATATTAGCTGAAATTGGACTGTTACCTCCAGAGAGAGGGGTGGCAACAACATAATCATGTTGTATACCCAACTGGACCAAATCAAGTGTGTCAAGAAGATGTGTGTGAAATAGACAGCTATATATGGGACGATATTTTTTTTTTTTTTGTTGGAAAGGAGCCCATTTTTCTTTTTTTAATTCAGTAAGAGATGAATGCTGGGTAAGGGACATAGGTATTTATGGGTCAGATAAGTTGGGTAGGTGAGGAAGAAAATGCAAACAAACAAGATGAACAAGACTAGCGATAGGGATGGTGAGGGACACAAATGGTTGGGGGACACCATGATTGGGGTGAGGGATGGGACACCACAGGCTCATGCCCATCAGACATGGAGACATTGAGAATCAAGTTCTCACCCACTGGATTGTCATCACTGTCCCCTTACTCCACTGGTGATTGGAGTGCTTGACATCTTCTCCATCTATGGACCATAAGGGAGGGCAGACACAATTATACAATAAACTTAAATCACACTCAGTCAAAGCAGCCTTAGATAAATTTAATACAACATTATCACTATTCACCTCCTGTTGTTGGAACGGCTTTTCATTTATGGGCTGTAGTACTTTCTTCCATTAATTTCTGTTCTTCCTCTTGATCTCCCTCTGGACACCATTCATGTTATGTCTTCTACTATTTCCAGTAGTTGCAACTTGAAAAAGTCTGCTGTTACCAAAAACCCATATTACTGATTGGTTGAGTAGATTCACCAATAGAGTTGGAGCTCCCTGTCTCTGCATTCCTTTGATCGGTCCCAGCGGCAGGATCAGGAGTTTAAATACTATTATCCTTCTCATTTACAAGACTAAGCCTGGTTATGGGCATATCAAATGTATCTAAATCATACATGGAAGCTTTAGGTACTTTTCCATTTGATAAAGTTCTCTTTCCTTTCTACCAGGAAAATATACGTCCGCTATTGAAGTCATTCACATCACGAAGAAGTTTCCATCTCTTAACTTGTTCAAGATGTCTATCATAGTCACACAGATGTTCCAGCATCTTATTATAAGTCTCTATATTATTTTTAAAACAGGCCATAAAAGAAACATCACTTTCCAATTTTACAATAGTCCCATGTAGCTCTTTCTTAACATCTTGAAAAAAAATTGCTCATAAGTTGCATATAATCAATGCTCAACTTTAAATTCAGCTGTTGTCATTCTTTAAGTAGTATAAGGCACATCTTCCCATATGTGAGCATTTTCAAGATCTTTAAACCCCTAGGAGTCATTCCAAGTTCAAGATAAGCTTGGAAGCTCTTTCTTTGTCACTGCAAACATTTCAATGTCTGCACTTTTCTTCTCCAAAGCAGAGACCTGCTGGATAAACACACTATTCTCCAAGTCAGGAGTATTTAGGAAGATGTGCCTTATACTACTTAAAGAATGACAACAGCTGAATTTAAAGTTGAGCATTGATTATATGCAACTTATGAGCAATTTTTTTTCAAGATGTTAAGAAAGAGCTACATGGGACTATTGTAAAACTGGAAAGTGATGTTTCTTTTATGGCCTGTTTTAAAAATAATATAGAGACTAGAAGTATTCACCACATCAGAAAGTAAAAGATTCAAACATGCAATTAAAATCTCACTCAAAGACCGGTTTAATTGTACCAACAGTGACAAATCCATCTGGCTCTCAGGAACAAAAGGCTGTGTCATATTAAGCTCACCCCTGACTCATGAAGGCTCTCCATGAATAGAAAACACAAAAAAATGGACAGCAACTTGTGTATATGTAGGTCTGCAGTAAACATAGTACAAAAACAAAAAGCCAAACCAATAATGTCAGGAGAACAGGAGAAAGAAAGTGGATGGGAAATAGAAAATTCACCCTAGGGATCACTCCAGTGGCTCTACTCGACAGAGGCACTAGGAACTAAGGTCAGGTGGCACGATGCCAGGGTAATCCTATGGGCTAGGCTTGTAAAGGCTCCAGGGCCATTAGCCTAGTACACACCTATGAACCTATTTATTAACAATAAAATCCACAAAGCTTTCAGGTATTACAGAACCATTCTGCAGTATGCAACACAAATCTACAGGAAGCTACAAATTTATACTCAAGATAAAAGATACAGCCAACCAATAAAAAAAATTGTTTCAATTAACAAAAGTCAAAACTTGATAAATACATCATATTAACTATACATTCTATAAAAAACATAAATAATAAATAACTACAAATAAAACCCATACAAATGTATTCATAAAAATCATGCTATAATCTCATTTGCTTTGGCTAAACATTCTATAAACATGTATTTGATTTTAGGGTGATCAAGAGAGTTTATTCCAATAAAAGAGGGGGAGACCTGGCAACAAATTAGATGTATCTGAACATAAGTGGATACTTAAGCTAAATGCAGATAAAGCCCTGGGACTGAATGCAGCAATTAGTTTAAAACTTATACTGAAAGAAAAGCAAATGAGATTATACCAAGAAGGGTTCTGTAATACCTGAAAGTTTTTGGATTTTATTGTTATTAAATCTTTGTTCTCTTGACATTCTTGGTTTGGCTTTTTTTGTTTTTTGTATTACGTTTACTGCAGACCTACATTTACGAGTTGTTGTCTTTTTTTTTCCGAGTTTAAATGAATATAAATGATTCCATGGAACCTAGCAAAAAATGTAAAATTTTCCCGATGAGCCAGATGAATTTCCCCTGGAAACAAAAATACTACCTTGGGTCTCCCTTGAAAAGAGGCTACTAGCTTCATGGGACTAACCTGGTCAACAAAGGAAAATAAGATAAAATGTTACTTTTGGATTACTTTCTGGTTGGAGAAAAAATACAAACCTTTTCTTAAAGACTGAAACAAATAAGAATCTGCTTTGTTTTTAGTCATAAAATAAAGTGAAGCATTTTCTCTTCATGTTTTGTACAATTCTTGTTAGCAGGAGATGAATAAAAATAAACTGAATTGTTTAAAAAGTCTGCAGACTACACTTTTCTGTCTTACTTGTAATAAGCTAAGTGAAGGAAAAATAAGTTTAATAGCAGTACGTTTTGCCACATGTTTGACAAACACATAAATTATAAAATATTTTAAAAATTGCAAGTGGTATTCAGAGAGCAAGCTACATTTTTACAGTCTTTAGTTCATCCATTCATTCATTTTTTCAACCAATACTTTATCCACTTCAGAGGTGAGAAGTTTGGACACTTCCCTGGCATTCAGTGTTAGCAAGAGAGAAAACTATATGTGTACTATCAAGATTAAAAAAGAATATAATGAACATGGTTAGGGGTGGTAATGCACACCCAAAGGGTTTACAGCTATTTTGAAATCATATAAAACCCTTTATATTTGAATCACATACTGACATTTCAGTTGAACTACATCAACACAGTTGTGTTTACAACTTTGTCTATCTTTTTCTGTTTTTATTTTGTTCTACATGCAACATTAGTAGACACTGGCACTGTGCTTAATTATAAATTAACAATGTTATATTAAGTTTTAGCATAACATCTACATTAAGTAGAGTTTTACAATTCATAAATTTAAAAAATGTGTAAAACTTTAAGTGATATGAGTTAAGGAGGGGAGAACTCAAGCTGCTGCCTGACAGAAACTGTCACTGGGTTATAAAAATCTGCTGAATATCTATCCTAAATTAGCTTATCAAAAATGGATAAACATCAGCACTGCCATCAGCTAACAAGGGGCACCATCATCCATGAAGTGTGTTATGTTGCCCATTTATACATTAACCCCATGTTCCATGCTCAGAAAAATCATGTCAAACTTTCATTTCCTGTTTACTTTACATTCTAACCAGGATGCATTTGGTTCATTCATATTTAATCACATGGGCAGATGCTTCATCCTGCAGCATAAACTTGTTCCCTTATAACAAGGTAGTTCAGCCATCTTGCCCTATTCCTGTAACATACACATCTCCACATATTCCCATTGTATCATCTTAAAGCAGCAGTGTGACACATACAGCTGAGTAGACATCACTCAGGAAACTGGCATCATATTCAATTCTATAAATGTACTGATGAGTAGCAATGGAAAATATAAAATACAGAGTATACCAGCCAGGGCCAGATTTTCCATTAGGCACTGTAGGCACAGTGCCTAGGGTGTACTAAATTTTTAGGGCCTATGAATGAGGCAAACAAACTGAAAAATGAAATCAATAAGAAAAAAGAGTGTGAGGCAGAAATCTAATTTATCTAAAATTCAGAAATTATATTATAGAACCAACAATTCAAAATTATTAGTTATTTCCTAAGAAATATTCTTTCTTCAAATTTTCTTTTCAGCAAAGTCTTGAATAATGCCTTCAAAGTCCATATCACAAGTAATGTCACTTTCAATACACAAAAGAGCCAAAGATGATAGGTGATCCTGGCTCATAGTTGAGTGCATATAAAGTTTTAATTTGCTTAAGTTTAGAAAATGATCATTCTCCTTCTGCATTTGTTCCAATTATTGATAAATCCTTAACACAATATGTATGTTTGGAAAACTTGTAACAAGTTTATCTTTTATTTGGGATTTTATCACTCGAGTCACTTCAGCTACTGACTTGTTATCCTTGTACAATGATGAAAATATAAGAAATTCATCAAAGAAATCTTCTTCCAAGTCTGATGAATAGATATTAACTAAGTCTCTGTTTTTCAGTTTAACTTCATTTTTTTGTTAGAGATCTGTTTGAAAGGAAACAGCGGGTATCATGCAACATACTGTATGCTGCATGCCATTTTGTTATTTCTGTAACTAGTACATCTAGGATACGATAAAAATGTAAATTCAAAATGCATCTTTTGCAGTCAGTTCTTGTACCAATTCATCTGGTGTTTCTTCAAACAGTCTCTTTCTTTTCCAGTTTCAGTCTTTGCATTGTTTGTAATCAGAGTTTTGAACAAAGTCTTTAGCCCTTTTTTCAAAGTTATCAAATTTATCCTTGACTCGAACCTCAACTAAATAACCTAGAAGTCCAGCATATAATGTCACAACTGTGCACAACTCAATTCCAGGTTTCTGAAGTGCTTTATTTATTCTATCAATATTTTTCAGAATATCTTCCCAAATGGCTATCATTATCAAAGCTTTTGCTTCATGAACTGCTGTTGTTTTTTTGTTTTTGACGTTCTGAGATATCAAGTAGTATTGCACAGATCTGATTGTAATTTATCTTCAGTGATCTTACAACATCATATTGGGATGACCATCTTGTATGTGATGGATTTTTAATTGAAATTGCATTTTCCATCATATTTAGTTTAAGCCATCTTTGTGGTGAGACTGCAAGGAATGTGTAGAGCGACTGTAAAAAGCAGAAAAAATTAATGGAGACCAAACAGCTTTCTGCAGACATGATCCCTACTAAATTTACACTGTGAACAGCACATGGAATCCATACTGCCAGTTTGTTGACTTTTTTTATTCTGGCTTGGAGTCCAGAATATATTACTGGCATTGTACAACTGAGATCTGCAATTTCCTATGCCTGTTCCATGTTTGTCAAATGTAGATGCCACTGTGTCAAAAAGATATTTAGCACTATATTTTTCAATAGGAACAAACATTAAGAAGCGCTCATGTACTTTGCCATATTTTGATACATAACGAATAACAAGTGACAATTGATCTGTGTGACTTATATCTGGGGATAAATCTATAGTCCATCCAAAATATTTTGCTTGCTTCATTAATTTCATATTTGATCTGCATCAACACTTTAGATCATAATACATTTATAAATTCTTCATATGTTGTCAAAGATAGGTATGAAACATTTTTGCTGCCTGGATTTCCATATCTTTTTATGTGTTCTTTGAGAAAAGAATCAAACTCTGACAAAAGATCAATGCACCCAAAGAAGTTGCCATTGTTAGGATTGTTATGTAGTTCATTAGTACCACAAAAACCCAAACCTCTTTCTGCCAGGAATTTAACCACCACTGCAACTACCCTTCTTAAAACTTCAGTCCATTAATTACTTAATTGTTGCTTTTCCACTTACAGTTCTCTATCAGTTCATAAAGACTTTTGGCATTGTAGCACTGTAGATATTGCAGTGAGATGTTCTTTTGATTTTTCATGTGATGTGACCCTTGCATGTACATCTTTCCAGTCATCAAATCCAGTTTGAAACCACTTAGATGACCAATTAAATCCACTTCTAAATAACATGCACACATAACAGTACACTTTGTCTGTGGATTCTGAGAATATTAGCTAGTCCCTTTTAAATACCTCACCATTGCTCATTTTCCTGTAAAACATTCTTTTTCGCATATCTTACTTTTTTGCCAAACTGTTTAGATGTTGATTTCAAATTGGATTCCACATTTTGAGATGGCATATTTTGGGTGAAGTAATGAATGACATCTGCATTTATTTCCCATTTAGCTGGATCAGTACTGAAATGTGATGATGAAACAGTAACAGATGTTTCTTGTTTTTTTTTTAAATCATTCGTAGGTTCTAATTTACTTTGATTTACAGCTACATCAAATGTTGACATAGTAGAATTTGGCTGTTTTATTTCTAATTTCTCAATAACTTGATCTTCTTTGTTTTTTGATCTACAGACCTATAATTGTCACAACTGAAATCTTCTGATTGACAAAGGGTAGCCATACTGCTCGGCAGCTGTGGAACATGTATATATTTAAGCAATGAACCTTTAATTTTACTCAAGTTCTTTTAAATTTTTTTTCTCTTTTTCCTTTTTTCAAAACCAGAATTGTGCTTTCGCTTATATCCATCAGACATTTTAAATGAAGTTAACCTTTAATAAAAAAGATTATATTACTTTTTTTTTCAGCAAAAAAAATTTAAAAGAAAATATGGACCAAGTCAAATTGACCGTACCAAATTTTGAATAAAACCAAGATTCTTAAAAAATTAAACCTTATTTTATTTTTCAATTTTCAAATAGTGAAACAAAGTAAATAATTAATTTTACATAAAGAAATTAAAAATAATAAACTAGGAATAATTACTACAATAAACCCTTAACCGAAAATGTTTTAGAATTTTACCATTAAAATGGTAAACAAAACTTAAAAAAAACAGCAGAAATTTATAAAAAAAATAGCACACAGTTTCTTAAATAACTTGAATTAAAGATGTCCAAATGACTGTAGGTTATACACGTGGTGTACACAATTTACTGCCAGTTAATTACTGTTTATTAATCACTTTACTACAACAGAGTTTTACCAGGGATTACACAAATAGTGAAGTATACTTCACTTTCCTCAAGTTCAAAGAATAGACTAACAAAAAAACAACACAAACATCAAAACTGGACATCTTGGCCTTTTGTTGAATAATCTCAAAAAATAAACTTCCTAGTTCAGTCATACACCTGATGCTGAGTTGACACATCCAAGTCGTCCATCTGGTGCTGAGATATCCACTTGTCCATTGCCGACTCATCTGTATCTGCAAAAACAATAAACTTATATTCTGAGCACCACCATGTGAGGCAATTGAATAACACACACAGTTATATAAAACAGAAGTTTAAAAATGACAGCTGCTCAACTGACTTCATCAGTCACATGGTTTAACAATATAATAGTCATGATTCTTCACCTTGTTTTCAATGGTCATCATCACTTCCCACTTAACTGGTCACATGACAGACTAATTATCATGATCTGTTGAGTGAGAAAAAAGGGGTAAATTTGGTGGTGGGAAAAAGTGATCATGATAAGTTTGGGAAGAAACATGGGTAATAAGAACATCATGTCAGTCAGCATAATTCAAAGGGTGTTTATTCCTGTTTTTGCACAGCTCAAAGTGAAAGTGCCTAGGCTAGGGCCTATGAACCCTAAAATTTGGCCCTGGCAAGTACAGTTACCAAAGATCATATCATGTCCAAATGCACACAGGTACAAGTACTGTTACCAAAACTGCAATCATGTCAAAATACACACAGGTACAAGCACTGTTAACAAAGATCATATCATGTCTAAATATACAAAGGTACAAGTACTGTTACCAAAGATCATATCATATCATATCATGTCCAAATACATACAGGTACAAGTACTGTTACCAAAAAATCCTATCATGTCTAAATATACACAGGTACAAGTACTTTTACCAAAGATCATATCATGTCCAAATACACACAGGTACACATACTGTTACCAAGTACTGTTAACAAAGATCATACAATGCTCAAATATACACAGGTGCAAGTACTGTTACCAAAGATAATATCATGCCCAAATACACACAGGTACAGGTATTGTTACCAAAGATCATATTCAAATGCACGCATTTACAAGTACTGTTATTAAAGATCATACCATGTCCAAATACACACTGGTACAAGTACTGTTACTGAAGGCCATATCTGGTTCAAATACACACAGGTGCAAGTACTGTTACCAAAGATCATATCTGGTCCAAATACTCACATGTACAAGTACATACACACACATCTGCTCTATTGAGCAAAATTCTTGGACCAGAGTTATAGAATAAAATGTAATACTTCCACCACATCTTCCATCCCACAACTAACTGTCTACAGCTGTATGTACTGGAAGGGTAGCACTGCCAATGGCTCCAGCAGGTGGTAAAAGATAGTGGAGCAAAAGTGATTGATTTATTTATCTATCGATTTATTTATTTATTTATTTATCTATTGACATGTGATTACTGGTAAAGTCTGACTGGGTAGAAGCCCATTTTCAGCGGAGGCCCAGGAAGAAAATCTCCAAATTATTACCAAACATTTTAAGAACAATAATTTTACAATCTTCAAAAATAAAACAAAAACATCTGCAGTTTAAATAATTATAACAAATTAGTAATAACAAAAACATTTGTTAAAAATCTATAAAAGTTATATGACAATCATTTAATATTTCTAGAAATTTTAGACATTTTGTAGAGAAATTAAAGATAAGTTATTCTAATACAACAGGAATTGCATTATGAAGTGAGGGGAAAACAGGGTTACTGTATATTTAGAGAAAGTTAGGGAGGAGAATTTGATAGAAGTAAAGAAGGTGAAGAAGGGAGAGTAAGGAGGTATAAGGAGTGAAAAGACACTTGACTGTTCACATTTAGGGATATAATCTATATATCTATCCTAATTTTGAACAAAAATCGAGCCAGATTTTAGCTAGGAAGTCTTTCAGGGTGATTTTAAAAAAGGGGAGGGAGACTACAAACCTGATTGATACAGATAAGGACTTTTAGGCCTTAGCAAACTTGTATGAGTACAGACAATGCCCAGCAGATATGATAGGTTTTTAGACAGACAGGAATTTTTGGTCATTGGATCGCAATGACCTACCTACTGGGAGCATAGTTGTGTAGTATGTTTTTTAGTGCTGGACAGGTAGATGGATGATGGATATTTTATAGGTGGTAAGAAGTTGTGTATATGTTAGTTGATGAGGCAGTTCTAACCAATTTAGGCTTTTCACTGCTATACAGTGGTAGGTTCTAAAAGGGATATTTGCTGCAAATTTAGCAACTTTTTTATAGCATTGTTCAGGTTTTAAATTTTGTGTAGCCTGGAAGCTAGTAAGGATGGGAGCACCTAAAGAAGTGTGGGGAAGAGATAAATATTGGCAAGTGTAGTTTTAGTTGCTTCAGTGAGAAAGTTTTTGGCTTAACAAAGCATCCTTACTTTTTTATGTTTTTCTTATGCAATTTTGTATATGCAGGTTAAATGTAAGATTATCATCCACTATCACCCCAAATAATATGCTGACTTCAATGTTGTATTATCAAGAGAGAGGACTTCAAATTTTGTTTTTTCATGAAGAGGGATTTGTGGAAAAAAGTAGTAGTTTGGTCTTTTTTGGATTGTGCATGAGTTGTGAGTTATGAAGCCATGTTTCAATGGCTGTTAAAGCTACTTGAGTATTTTTTGGAGGTGTACCATTTTGTCAGATGTGCAAATGAGAGTGGAATCATCTGTGTTTTGTATTAGGGTGGCCTGTTATGTGGATGTATTTAGGGTTTTGTTGAAAATGTTAAAGAGGAGAGGACCAAGGATAGAGCCCTGTGGTACACCAGAGGTGACTGTGAGGTTAAGAGAGAGTGTGGAGTGCCATTTTACTGACTGATACCTATTGGATAGGTAGCTTTTGAACCACAGAAGGGTGGGCTGAGAGAGACCTAGTGAGGCCATTTGAAGTAGAAGTTTGCAGTGACAAACTATCAAAGGCTTTAGACAAGTTAGAAATAAGGAAGACACTAAATTGCTGTTATCTTTAGCTTTATTGACAGTATTTATATAATTTGGAAGGGAAGTGCTAATACTATGGAAAGGACAGAAGACATGCTGTGTTGGGGATTGGAGTTCTTCATGCAAGAGAGAGTCTAGCAATTGTTTTTGAATACATTTTTCAAGTATTTTGGCAAGGGGAAATAAGACTGCTATAGCTCTGAAGTTATTAATGTCTTTTGAATTTCCTCCTTTGTGTAGAAGGATAATGTATAACTTTTTCCAGAGAGAGGGAATATGGGATTTCTGGACTGACCTATTCATAATGACTGAGATAGGATAGGGAGTGCTATTGGCTGTTATTTTAGGTACTCGCTTGGAAGGTCATCAGCTGACAACGAGCATGGTTTAAGTTTAAGAAAAGTTTTATATAGTATGTGAACATAGGTTTGAAGGTGACAGTGGATGTGATGATATGTGGCTGTTGGGCAGGGTTGGGATTAGATGTCGAAGAAGCCTTGGTTAGAGATGCTATACTATCTATAAAATAAGAGTTAAACTACATTGCAGTTTTGAGTAGTAAGTTATCAGAAGAACGGTTTGGGTTGAATTTTTGGCCAGGATGTAAGATTTCTTAAATGGATGTCCAAAATTTTATGGTTGTGTGTAGTATTTTCTGAAAGTTATTACAGTGTAGTTTGTTGCCTTCTTTTTAGGACAATTGTGAAGCATTCTAACTTTTTCAAGATATTGAGGTATTTTGTATTTTTGCAGTTCTTTCTAGGCCTTTTCTCTACCCTGCATTAGCATTTTACTGTTTTTGAATAGCCAAACTGCATTATTTGTTTTTAGTCTCTTTCTTCTAGGAGGTGCATGACTATTTAGGATATTTATAAAAGTTGCATTGAATTAATTTACAGTATCATCTAAGGAGGGGTTTTAAGGAAGTTCCAGATAATAGATAATAGTGTAGTAATGAATATTTCTGGGTTAAACTTGGAAAGATTATATGTTGTTTTATAAATATGCTGTTTAACTGGATGTCTGAGATGTCTGGTCATATAGATTGGGAGATGATCGCTGAGACAGTCTGACATTGTACCTGTGGTGGTGTATTTACTAGTGTCTGTTACTAGAATCCAGTTTAATGGGGAATTTGATGTCTTGCTATAATGTGTGGGGCTATTAATTTGTTGTGTTAAACCATATAAGTTCATGCTAGATGTAGAGGAGTTAAAGTTCATGTTCATTCACACCACCTAGTAGTATTTTTTCTTGTGGAAATGTTATGGCTCTTCAATGTATGGTATCTTCCAGTATAGCTGTATTGTCACCAGGAAGGATGTTAAGGACAGGTAGACTAGTGGCACAGCTCAGCTTGGCAGGAAAAGAAATAAAATATAGATAAAAACTAATTGAAGAGTGGTAGATAAGGTCTAAGCAAGAGGGGAAAAAAACTTAAAGGCACTAAACTCAAGAAGTATTTAGGGAATTATTTTCTTGCACAAATCTTATACTCTAAATTATGGATGCCAAATCAGGTTTCATGCACCCTTAGATAAACTTTTAGTTGTAAACAATATTATTATGTGTATTTTATATGCATTCTCCCCAGTCCCCACATAACTACTAATGATCTTAGACTTTGTTTCCAAGCCATGTTTTTCCTCCAAGAGTATCTCAATTTATCCTGATTTCATGATCTTAGATGTATTCTTTCATTAGCCAGCCCTCCTGGATGTGTTCCCTCATTGTCCAAGCTTCCTAACATTGCAGGGGCAGAACCTGGCATGTATGGTTTTCTACAGCCAAGGAGCAAGGAGTCTTATGAGGAGGGGTGAATGAGCACAGACAGTGACACACAATTATATCACCGTCCATGACATGTGGACTCTTATATTATGTTCTGAATGTTCACCACTCCTCTTTTTATCTAATGTCAGACTGCAAGGTCTCTTGTCTTCACTGAAGGTTCATAAATTCATAGGATGTTACTAGGCTATTGACCCAAGGGTCTTTACAAGCCCAGCCATTAAATCCCAATATAATACTAGATGAGAGATATCATTTATGGCCAAGGTTATTTTAGCAAGAACTACCCACATCCAGAAAAGAAACCAGGGCAATTCCCAGCAGAAATTTACATTTTCCCATCCAGTCATCCAGCTTGCACTTAAACAGGGTCATGGAGGTGCTCTGCTTGATATTTATTGGAAGTCTATTCCAGAAGTGTGGCAACCTATGAGAGATGTAGCTGTCTCTCCAGCAGGTCCTGTTTATGCTGCAGGCTAGATTGACGTCCCTTAGAACAGGTGACTCTAGTCCCATTTGACTTAAGGATGTGCAGCATTTCCATTAGCCCTGTAAACCAGACATAAGGTGCTTCTATGTAGTCTATACTCTACTGAGCACAGTGACAGCAACTTCATTCTGTCTGTGTAACACATGCGCTGTAGACCCTGAACTTTCATAGTCGTGCACTACATGCAAGCAAGAGCAAAGCAGCTAATATAAATAAACCAATGAAAAAGCTCAAACTGAGCCCTGCACCATTGAAATAGCTCAAATGGAGCCCTAAAACAGCAACCTTCACAAGACAGTCCTACTGTACACTCCTGCCACAAAGATACAGTGGAGCTTCTCCAAAATAAGATGTCCTGATTTTTATTGCTCAATCTACAAACAGAATTGAATTCAGCCAGTCTGAATCCAATCTATACTATGGCCAACAAAAGTGCAATGGAACAACAGAAAAAAAAAATCAGAATTTTTTTTAATTAAATAAGTAAAAGTGTAAAAAGCAATAGTTTTTCTTGAATTAATTTAGCAACAGAATAAAACAGTAGAAACAGATATTTTCTTAAATTAAATAAAAGCAGCAGTTGGTGTAAAATACAGTCAAAATGCAACAAATGTAGTAGTGAAATACAGTGCATATTAGCAGCAAACAGTACAGTTTTTTTTTGTTTAACTGTTGAAGTACAGTCACAATATATAATAGAAGTGCAAAGAAAAAATACTTAGAGCCCTTTTGTGGGTTTACTAGCTCAGAAAGACCAGGTAAACACCTATAGCCATTAGATGAATAATCCAAATCTTTCTCATGTAAAAGCAATTTAAGACTGTGTCTGGGGTCAAGTGCTACCACAAACAAACTTAAAGATATGGATACAGCAGTGTATCTTAAACAGCTCATAAAAGTGTGATTATTCAATGTATACTTCACTTTGTATAAATGAGCCAAGAGCCAGTCAATTGTACATAATTTATAAAGGCACTAAAAACAAGATAAGCTGATTAATAAGCTCTCCAGCCAATAAAACTATGCGCAGAAATCTCAAGTGTTTCCTTAACCTAGACAGACCAGGCTACCTCACAGTGCACTAGAAGGAAAATCCACAAAACTTGATTAGAAAACAAGTGCTTGCTAGAGTGTTAAAATACACTACTTTATCCAGCAGCTAGCTAGGTAATGACATCAGATTAAGTAACTCAGTACAACAGACAATAACATGCACTTGTTGATATAACCACAAGGAAAGGCAAATGTAGACCATGAAAAACCAACATCTTTACCCAAGGGTATAAGAGCTAGTCACTGGCTAATTCCTTCTATCCCTCTGGCCAACCCTTCTTGTACACTAGCTTCATTCATGAAACCATGTTGCCAGTGGTACAGATGGGCACCTTTTCTGTGCATCAGTGAGCTTGTTGTTAAACAGTGTCACCAGTCAGATAAGCTATAGGTTAAAAGGAATGGGTCTCAAATTATTAGTCTCAGCTCCACATAAAACTTAACAACCCTCCACATAATGCTGAATAGAATATACAGATTCATACGCTTATCCAGAAACCACACATATCATTGCATCTCCATGACTAAAACAAAACTATTACTAGTAACAACTGGAGCACCTTTGATACCCACCAATCTTACCAATAACTTACTAATGCAGAGTACTGCCCTCTACCTACAAATAATATAGTACTACTAACAACAACTGAAGCATCTTTGATACCCACCATTCTTACCTATAATTTATTCATGCAGAATACTGACCTCTACCTGCAAATAATATTGTATTTTTATTAACAACTGGAACACCTTTGATGCCCACCAGTTTTACCTATAACTTACTAATGCAGAGTACTGCCCTCTACCTACAAATAATATAGTACTACTAACAACAACTGAAGCATCTTTGATACTCACCAGTCTTACCTATAATTTATTCATGCAGAATACTGACCTCTACCTGCAAATAATATGGTATTTCTATTAACAAGTGGAACACCTTTGATGCCCACCAGTCTTACCTATAACTTACTGATACACAGTACTGCCTTCTACCTGCAAATAATATAGTATTATTAGCAACAACTGGAACACCTTTAACTTACTAATGCAGAGCATTGCCCTCTACCTACAAATTATATAGTATTACTAGTAACAAATCTTACAAAGCCATGCGGCATCCATACCTCGGTGGCTTGGATCATCTTTCTATCATGCTGATGCCTGCTTATAAACCTGATCTGGTCAGGGAGAACCCACAGTAAAACAGATCAGGATTTGGCCTGAGGGAGCATTATCAGCTCTCCAGGATTGTTTTTAGTGTACTAACTGGAGCATTTTCAAGAAGGCAGCCACAACAGATGAACACATCAACCTAGAGGAATGCACTGAAACAGTGTTGGCTTACAAGATGAAGTGCATTGATGATATCACAGAGATCAGAAGCATCATCACAAGAACTAACCAAAAGCCATGGCTTACAAGTAAGCATTCAGGGCAAATGACCGGGAAGCCTTAAGTGTGGCAAGGGCAAACCTGAAGAAAGGGATGAAAGAGGCTAAGATGGAATATGGGAGGAAGGTACTGAATCATTTCAAGGACATGAGGGATAGCAGACGGTTGTGGCAGGGTATACAGCAAATTATGGACTATAAAACATGAGCTGCATAATGTGATGATAACACTGACTTTGTAGACAGGCTGAATACCTTTTTTGTAAGATTTGAGGAGAGAAACACCACAACTGTGCAAAGGTTATACACAGAACAGTATGATGCAGTACTCAGCCTTAGCCTGATGGAAGTAAAAAGGGTGCTACAGAAAGTCAATCCCAGAAAGATGGCCGATCCCTATAATATCTTGGGTAAGGTGTTAAAGAGCTATGCAGATCAACTATGTACAGTACTCACATACATATTTAACACCTCACTTGACTTAACAAGGGTCAATTCTTGTTACAAAGTAACGAATATCAGCCCTGTACCCAAAAAAGCCTCACCCTCCAGCTTGAACAACTTCAGGCCTGTTGCACTAACATCCACAGTTAGGAAATGTTTTGAGAGGCTAGTCAAAAAACGCCTGTCTGCAGAACTACCATCAACTTTTGATCCACTGCAGTTTGCCTACACAGAAAACAGATCCACGGCTAATGCAATTATGGTCGCATTACAACTTGCTCTTGAGCATCTGGAGAGCAAGGACAGCTATGTGAGAATGTTGTTCATTGACCTTAGCCCAGCATTTAACACAGTTGTCCCTATGCAAATTATCAATAAGCTAGTACATCTGGGTATCAGCAAACACCTCTGCAATTGGATACTGGACTTTTTGATTAACAGACCACAGAAGGTTTGTTTGGGCAAGAATACCTCTAGAAGCATAGCACTCAACACAGGTGTTCCTCATGGTTGAATTCTCAGCCCCCTATTGCTTACTATCCTAACCCATGACTGCACAGCGAACTTCAGTACAAATAATAAGTTTGCTGATGACACTACAGTCATGGGTCTCATCAGAAGAGAGGACGAGAGTGCATACAAAGAAGAGGTTAACACACTGATTGCCTGGTGTGCAAGAAACAACCTGGATCTGAATGCAAGTAAAACAAAAGAAATCATCATAGACTATAGGAAGAGGCAATCACCCCATACACCATTTCTAATCAATGGTGAGACAGTGGAAAGGGTAAACAGTACCAAATTCCCTGGAGTTCATATCTCTGATGATCTCTCTTGGCCCGAGAACACCAGACACATAGATAAAAAAAACACACTAATGTCTCCACTTTTTGAGAAGACTCAAAAAGGTGAAACTACCATTGTCAGCACTTTCTACCTTCTACACAGCAGCAATTGAAGGCATTCTAACATCCAGTTTTTCCGTATGGTATGGGAGCTGTTCAGTCGCAGATAAGAAATCCCTGCAGATAGTGGTGAGTGTTGCCAAGAGGATAACTGGCAGTAGTCTGCCTACAAGCCAAGATCTTTATACATCAAGAAGCCAAATGAGAGCTATCAAAATACTAAATGACTCAACTCGAACAGTCTGCTTATGAGCCTGTCATTGGGTTAAAGATACCACAGTATTCAATGCAGGGCAACTAGATTCAAAGACAGTTTTTTATCCGAAGGTGATCAGACTTCTCAACTCCAACATTAGGTCTGATCATTGACAAGTAAGGATGTTGTTGGGACTTCCCATTCAATGTGTGATATTATTTTATCTATAATTTATTAAACCCAGCCAACTATTATAATTTATACTACTAACCCAGGTGCAATATTTTTTTCTTCACCTGCTACTGCCATGTGTTTCTTCAACCATAATGTTGTACATGGCTCATGTGTAATACTATTACTTGAACTTTGCTGCTAGATGTTTTTTGTATCTTAACAAATGTGTGCTTCTAGGAATATATGTAGCTATATACTTAAGTGTAGATTTACAAAATAGTAGTAGTATTATTATATGCTGTTTTAAATTATGTCTTCCTATGTATGTGGTTTCTTTTTTGTCTGTCCCATGATGAGCTGATTGCATGGAATCTCATTTAATCTACACTTGTGCAGATCTAAATGATAATAAAGTTACTTTTGACTTTGATAATATAGTATACAGGAATTTCACCTGCACTCTAAAGTTCAGATCTCAGAATTCGCAGATTCTTTCATAGGAGAAAATGTATTTCCCAAAATAATATCAGCATCATGGAACAATTGATATCACAACATTAGAAACTGACACATTCTTTTTTTTCACTAAATATTTTTTTTATTATTTCAAATAAGATGTCTTAAACATTACGTGAAATAAAGATAAATAACATATTTACAATTCTAAAACATTACTAACTTCAAACCATTATATAACTATTTACATTGGTGTCTATGCAAATAACATTGAAATTCTATATTATATAAAGTTAGAAACATAAGATGATATATCTTCTTCGATATTTTCAAGTATTTCCAGTACTTTCATCCAAGAGTAATAGTAAGAAGTAGATCTTTTAGTTCTGTTCTTCACTGTTAATATTTCCATGTGAGCAACTGTTGTTGTTAAAGTCTCAAATTCCTTGAACGTAGGCGAAGCCTCATTTTTCCAGTGTATAGTTATGATTTTACGTGAAATTGCCAATAGTGACCATAGGATTTTAGTGTCTTTTTGGTACACAGTTTGGAATAGGAGAGTTGAATAAAATTAAAGACTTTGTTAATTGAAAATTATCATTATAAACAGTCTGAAAAAATAATTAATGGATTTCCAGTACATATTGAGACATATACATTCATAAAAACATGCTGCCAATCTGCTTTTATCTTGGTATGGCATCTCCAACATTGATCTTCAATAGAATACATTTTGGCTAACCTATGTGGTGTATAGAAACTTCTGTGTAGATATCTCCAAGTGAATAATTGCCAGTATTTTGATAATGTAGAAAATTTGGAAGATTTTAGAATATTACTTTTTCTTCTTCAACTGGAGGATGGTTGTTTATTAAAGTATAATAATCCCAGTATGATTTTTCATGATAGTTTTTGTTTTTTAACAATTTTATAGATATTAGACAAATAACCTGTACCCTGATAAGGCTGTTTTGTGATAAGAATAAGGTATTCAATGAGTTTTGGAGCTTCATGTCTAACTGAAGGTTGCATTTGTTCTATTTTATTTATAAGAAAATGCCTTAGATTTTGTAAAAACAGCCAATTGTCTTTATTTATATTATAATTATAAATTATCTGTTCCTTTGTTAGAATTTTCCCTTTCTCTATAAGTTGATGCCAAAAGAGTAATGTTTCTTCTTTAAGTATATTTATTTTAGATATTTGGAATGTATCTAGAATATTTGGTGTAAAAGCTATAGGGAAAATAAGAAAAATCCAAGAATTAATATTTGGTATTTTGTTTATATATGTTCTGAACACTGAAAGTGTAGAACTTACATAGTTTGATGGCAATTTATTAATATTATTCCTTTTCCCTAAAAAGTAGTCTTTTAACATCCATATAAGGGGTGATGGTATTACTGTTAAGTTGTCTTGTATGTGATTATAATTGATTTCTATGTAAATCTGCTCATGGGCTTGTTTCCATATAGGTGTGTATGAATTATTTAACCATAGTGTTATGTTTTTAATAACAGATGAGGTAATATATAAATCAATATCCGGTAAATTAATTCCACCATCTTCCCAATCTGGCAAATGTTTATTTAAGGCTATACGGGGTTTATTTGGAAACCATAAAAAATTTAAAATTAGTTTATTGTATCTTTGAATAATATATTTGGGAGGTGGCAATGAAAAATTTTGTATTAAGTATAATATTTTGGGAAATATGATTATTTTAATAAGATATAATCTGTCTGCTGTTGAAAAGATATATTTATTCCAGTAACCAATTGTTTGTTCTATTTTGTCTAGTATTTTATTATAGTTAAATATTAGAGAATCTGTTAATTCATTGAGTAGATTTATTCCCAGATATAATAATTTACTTTCTGTTACTATATATTTGGAAAATCTCTTGTTTATATTATTATTTTTTTTACAATTACAGGGCATAATTTTAGTTTTGTTTTCATTAAATTTTAAGCCTGAAATATTTTGAAATTTATTCATGGAGTTAAATAGAGCATTCAAAGACTCATTTGCATCTGAGAGAGTTAATAGTATGTCATCAGCAAAGAGTTGGATTTTAAGGTTTAACATTTTATTAATACAAATGCCCTTTATGTTATTGTTTGATCTGATTTGATTTGCAAAGGGTTCTATGAGTAATGCAAATAACAATGGTGATAAAGGGCAACCTTGTTTAGTTCCCTTTTTATTGTTATAGGGCCTGATCTATATGATCCCAGTTTAACATATGCAGTAGATTTTTCATATAGTATTTGGATAAGATTATTAAAATTAGAAGGAAAGTTATATTCTTTTAAAACTAGTGAAAGAAAGTTCCAGTTAACCGAATCAAAAGCTTTATTAATATCTAATGAGATTACATTTAAATTTAGGACTTTATGTTTGCTATAATCTATTAATGTTAGTATTCTTTTAATATTATCTGAAGTATTTCTTCCTTTAATAAAACCTGTTTGATCTTTGTGAATTAAGAAAGGAAGAAAGTGTTTGATCCTATCTGCGTATATAGCCATAAACATCTTGTAGTCTATATTGAGTAATGATATTGGCCTATATGAGGAACACTGTTTCTCATCTTTATCTGGTTTGATAATTGGGGATATCAATGAATATTTCCAAGAGGGTGGTATATTCAAATCTTTATTGGCTATATCATATACTTTTAATAATAAAGATATGGCTTGATTGGGTATTAATTTATACATTTCTGGTAGCATATTGTCTGGGCCAGGTGCTTTATTTGTCTTGAGCTTTTTAATTTGTGATTTTAATTCTGTCATATTGATTGGTTTGTTTATAATGTCTATTTGTTCTTGTGTTAATTTAATATGAATATTGTTTTCTAAGTATTTTTTATATCCTTAGTAGGTGTATCTTGAGTATTTATGGAATTATCAATGTTAAATTGGAGTCTGAATGCTTCTAAAATATCATTTAGTTCCGTAACTCTTTTGTTAGTATTGGGAATAAATATTTCTTTTATTTCCTTAGATTTAATTATTTTTTTGTTCTATTAGTTAAGTATCTCAGGTGTGCTGAATTAGTAGAGTATGAGTTTATTTTTATCTTTTCTAAGTTAATCATAATCTTATGGTGTAGCAATTCTGTATACTTCTTATTGATTTGTGTAAGTTCTTGAACTTGAGTAGCATTACCCTTTTGTATTTCCAGTTTCAATTTATCTGCTTTGTTTTGTAAGTCTAGCATATCTTTATTCCATAACTTCCTTTTATTTATGTACCAAGATAATATCTTCCCATATGTAACTGCTTTTAATGAATCCCAGACATATATTTCTGAAATATCTTCTGTGTAATTTATTTCTAGAAAGTTTTTGATTGTTTCTTCATAAAATTCTTTGAAATCTCTCAATTTTGTGATATAGGAAGGTATCCTAGTAATGGGATTTGAATAAAATGGTGTAAGCTCTATCTCAAAGACTATGGCATTATGATCAGATAAAGGACAATTTATGATTTTGACTTTGTCAATTTTTGTTATTAGGTCATTGGCAACATATATTCTATCAATTCTAGAGTTAGTTTTATATCTATGAGAATAAAATGTGAAGATTAGTGAGTCTGGTTCTGCAAATTCATTTATATCTTTTAAATACAATGTATCTATAAATTTTGATAGTGCTTTAGAGATGGGTTGTTTTCTTCTTTTGGATTTAGAATCTGTATCTTTTCATTCATTATACAGTTGAAGTCTCCTGCCAATATCAGGCTACCCTTAGTTAAATGAATTATCTCTTCAAAATGCTGTTTAACTGTTTTTAATCCTAGTCCTGGGATCCAATATAGATTTACTAATGTATAGATTCTCTTATTTAACTCTATTGAAACTAGACAAAACATACCTGATGTATCTTGATGAGTAGTAATTCTTTTAGGTGTTATAGTTGAGTTGCAGTAGTATAGCTACTCCTCTTTTTTGTTTTGTATTGAGAGTTTATTAGTACTGTGTAATTATTAATATTTAAGTTGTTTATATCTCTATCTAATAAGTGTGTCTCTTGTAAAAAGACTATTTGTGGTTTATGTAAGTTTATGTACTTGAATAGGCTTCTCCTTTTATTACTATTATTTAGACCATTAACATTTATGGATAAACATTTCATTTCCTAGTTTTGAGTTTGTTTTATGTGTGAGTTTATGTAAATATTGTTTATTCTTAGTTCCATCTTGGATACAGAATTCAAAAAGTTTTTCTTGTATGATTTTTGCATGTTTCTGAGTGACACCAAAGTGATAGAATAAAAAAAAACAAAGAACTTCCAAACTTGTAATTCTTAACCTTAAAACCATTCCCTATTGCTATGAGGTAATATACCTCTTCGTTTGGTTAGTGAATCTAACCAAACAAACTTTCTACCCTCACAAATAATATTTGGATCAGTTTCTCTTATCCTCTTAGTTTTAAATAAAGATAATTGAATAATATATTAAGATAATCTAATCAGCTAAAATATATACATATATTCTTTACTCATCTTATTGTAATTCAATAATACTTACTTCTAAGCAGGTTTCAAAAGGTACAAATATTTAGATTAAGGTAGTATCATTTCAAAATAATTTAGGGTATTAATAAACATCATGTTAAAATCTATAACTGTATATTTCATACATCTGTTGAAAACTATTTACTGACATTACTGTATAATACAGTACCATTGTTGTGCAATTGTTTTAGACTACTCAAGTCCGAAACCAGTGTTTAAATTAATATTTGCAAAGTCATATTGGAATAAAAACATGAATAGTTCTGAAACCACATCATATTTCATGTTTAACATAAACTGAAATGCGATACAATGTATAAGTATATTAATATTTCTTTAGTAGACATTAAATATGTTCCTCTGATTGCATTTTTCAGCTTTTCAATGACAATTCCCATGGCTGGAGACAACAAGATCACAATTTAGACAGCTCCCTTATCCAAGAGACCACTCATAATGTTGTTACCTGATTGAGTGTCTTGTTGCCAACACTTCCATCAACCCTCAGAGGGACCCTGCACAATGAAAACTGACACAGTACAGAGGTAAAACTGCAGCGCACTTGACCACACCCTCAAAGCAAACATCTATGTATATCACACATCAACTCCCACAGCTTAGACTGACACCCAACCAGTGAGTCTATCTGCTGACAACAAGTGCTGGAGATACAATCCTGACCTACTCAACACCAGTAATTCAATCCTATGACTGAACAAAAGTATACTGGAGAACACATCAAAACAATGGAAGCTGCCAAGATTCAAACCACCATGTACGAAAATATTACAGGCCAAAATTCCCAACCCATTTTGCAGCAAAGAGACAAACGTATTCAAACCATGGGGTAACACCTTTACCACGTCAAAAAGGTGTCCAAGAAGTTTGTTTTTCCTCCAACATCGGAGGACAGCCACGATGATCCATGCACTGCAAGAGTACCATTTTATCCTGGCAATTGCTTCACGACTGTATATAGAAACATTTAATCCAAATCATTAACTGGCACCACAACAATATTTCTCAGAAAAGCTGTTTTACAGCCAATGACCAGACAGAACGCATCATTGAAAGGATACATTTATCAAATGTCAAGTGCCCCAGCCATAATACAAGTGTCTCCTCAAATCAATCCCCAACGAATCTACTGCCCACCAAACTTGCAGACCAATACTGGCATCCTTTCATGCAGTCACATTGAAACACAAAAATACAGGTCCGCTGATCAGGAACAACCAGGCTCTCAACTGCCAGACAACACACCCGTCTGCAGAAAGGTCCAAGAATCATAGTTGCATTGTCAAGCATCCTTGTCCACACTAACAGTAACATGATATACCCGCATACACTAGTATTGTGTCATTCTTGATAATGTAAAAGCCAGGCAATATTATAAGAAGGGTGAAGCCACAGCCAGGCAACATAACAAGAAGAGCACAGCCGCAGTCACCATTCAGATGAGCAAACGGGAACAGCATGAGCCATCTAAGGATGGATAGCCCGTTGAGTACCTGCTACAATGCATGCCCATAATGCATGGCAACCCAGTAACAAATTAGGGTGTGGGCTAAGCCTCTCCCCCTTCCACTCAAATCAGATCCAACACAATATGTGTGTAGAACACAGATGCTTCGACAAAGCCCAAAGCCACATGGGATATAAACATTGTATAATTGACACACCGGGTCAAATCCACTGTTGTTATGTTACTCATTATAGTTGCCTATACAATCATTGCTTCCACTTTCTCCATCTAGTATACCATATACATCTATATGTTTGATTTGCCAAATGCACATCCAACCTTCTTGTTGCATCCCACCTGCCCACCCGAGGGCATACCTTGGCAGCAGGACATCAGTAGTATTCTGCAGGAGCACCAGCGTGGGAAATGGCAACCCTCCCCAAAACAAACCTGTCAGTTGCTTGACATTTACTAGTTTCTTTAGAGAATTTGTAAAACAGCAGTGATTTTATTTGCTGATGATTAATTTCTGCTTTTTAAACTCTGCTGTATAAAACATAGTAAGGGATAGCTAAAATGTCTGGAAATCTAAACTGATAGAAAGACAAGCAGATATATGTCCTTATCTATCAAGGTGCTAGAAGACATCAGTAGCCATAAACTGAAAGTGCTTCAAAAATAAATATCTGTGTATATTTATATGAACCTTTTATATTATTTATGTTTCCTTAGAAGGAATTTAGGTTTCTGTATCTTTAAATGTGAACCTAGCTTATTTTCTGACTAGACGTCAATTAGAAAGAGTCAGGGGATGGCGTACACAAGTAAATGCGACAAGCAATAAGTAACTCAAGTTTCTAGTGATGTTTGTGGCTGTTAAATTGTCTCGAGAACCAAGCGGGAAAAGGTATGTGTTTTTCTTTTTCTTTTCCTCCTCTTATTTGGTGACAAACTCATGTAGTGTGCATGCAAGCACTCTAGTTTACAGAGTAGTGTTCACAACTGTCAAACTTTGCATTTTAAACATGCTATGCCTTATTTCTCTACAAAAGAAAAGACAACAGGATATCTAAGCTAGTCACAAGCATCTTTCAACTCCGGATGTCTGGAGCCACAACACACATGACTTATAGCCTCAAAATATCACTTAAAACATATTTTTTCACTGGACTATATCAGTATGTGCATATGGGTCAAAGGCAGAACATCTTTTAAGATTATTTAAAGTAGTCTTATGATACATCCTAACTGAAATACTTCATTTCAAAAGCAACACATTTCTGCCCAGCATTAGCGTTTATCCAAACAGGGACACTTTTAACTTATAAAAAGTAATACTATCAGGGATGTAACTAATAATAAGTTATATAGCAGCCATTACTATACCTATTAAGCAATATAACCATATACTGATTAAAATATTATAAGTTAATGAAGATTTTATAAAAAGAAGAGAACAAATAAAAACAACAAAACACAAAGAGAGAAAATAAATAAATAAATAAATAAATAAACTATTTGGGAACATTATTATGCATTGATTACTCTGATTAAGAATATGAAAATAATAGATGGATAATAATGAAAAATAGAGTAATGTTTAAATTATGCTTAGTATATTGATGTGATTTGAGATAAATGTATTTACATGTATGCTAATTTTGACATTTAAAATATAAATGAAAACAGTACCTGTTTCGGTGTAACTTGAAGACAGTAAGAACTTTTCTTTTGTTGTTAGTATTATTATTTAGATTTTTACAGAATATAACATATGTAAGATTATTTGTCCTTTAGTTTTTTTTTCTTTTGCTCAACAGTTTTCCAATTATTTACTTCAGCATTTCTCTTCGTGTACTTATTGTCCAGTCCATAGATTCTTCATGTGTTAGGATGTTGTTGTTGGTAAGGTATTTTATTGCTGAATCTACTGTTTCAAAGATTTTTATTCCATTTGGTAGAAAAACTTTCAGTCTTGCTGGAAATAAAAGATGGACTTTCAGTTGCTTTTTCTTCAAGGTTTTTTATTGGTAGAAATTCTTTTCTTTTGAAACCACCTTTGTAGAATAATCATTGTCAAATCTTATTAATGAATCATTGTATTTGATGGGAGAATTTGCCCAAGCATTTCTTAATATAAGATCTTTATCTTGTGTAGAAAAAGTCTCACAATTATAGATCTCGGCTTGTTCTTACCGGAGAAGAAGCATTTCCAGAAGCTGCTAGTGATCTATGCGCGTTCTATACCATATGAAAGAGCTTCAGGTATTTTTGTTACATCTGGTATCCAGGTGGTAAGAAAGTTTATCATATTGTCCCCTTCAGATTTTTCTAGTAGACCATATATTCTAATATTATTTCTTCTTGTTCGGTTTTCCATATCATCAAGCTTTTCTAGTAAATATGTATTCTGTTGAAGTAAGAATTCAGTTTGTTGTTCTTCTATTTGGACTCTAGTGTCAATGTCACTTAATGACTGTTCAATAAGTGATACCTGTCCTTTCTGCTGTGTAAACATTTCTTGAAGCTGTTCCAGTTGTTGTGAGCACTTTTCTTTAAAAGTATCTATTTTATTGTCCATCTTGTCGATTTTTATTGTAAGTTCCTGTATATTTGTAATGAGAGACTGCAGGTCTTTTTTGAGAGAAGAGTCTTGTGCTGTATTCCTTAGATGACTCATGCTGTAAAGCTGATATTGGTGCTGATTTTCCAGTAATTAATTTGACAGGAATTATTCAAGTTCTGACAATAAAATTTTCCTTATAGATGCTCAGAGTTATTAGAAATAAGTTAGTAATAAAAATTTCTTCAAATTAAATATTATTTTGTAAAATTCCTGTCAGGAATTGTATTGAGGTAAGAGAGCTGAAATGAAGTGCAGCTATCAGTTCAGCATCCTAGCCACGCCCCCTGAAACTGACACATTCTTGAATTAAGATAATAAGTAATTGACTACCCACAGCAAGAATACAAGTGCACACTTCCCAGGGAAAGGTTCAGTGCCTTACTTACTTACCATATTTAATGAACTGGATACTACATACAGCTGTAGAGCTAAGTTATAAAAAAGCAGTTGCAAGCTTTATTTTAACCTTTAATCCACTTTTCTGTCTCTCCAGGCTTCTCCTGGTGTGCTCGATATAATGTTTTATACTCAATGCATTCCTTGTTATTTCACAATGCATTCTGATATGTGTCATAGCATGATCGTAGGTGACATTTCTATGTACAATTCTATGAATGTATATAGGAATTACTAGTAATATATGTACATAATTCTGATTGTTTCCATATCACCCAGGTTGTTGCTGAAAAGGGTCCCTGGAAGAGCCCACCAACCCAATTAACAAACAAGCAAACAAATAAAGTCACTTATCAGAGTATTTCAAGAGAAGAGAGTAACATCTGTGTTTTTTAGTATCTTATATCTGGTATCTTCTGCTGTTACCTACTGCCTTGACATTAACTTTTTTTTTTTATTTTGCATGTAAAAGTGTGCTTAATAACATCAAAACTGTGAGAAAAGATGGCTCACCAGATTAGAACAGCAGCCACTTAGCTTCCCAAATTTTAACAAAAAATATTTTATCCGTAAGGCCATCAATATTCCTCAGTCGACTTTTTTGGAAATTTTTTGACTAGAGAATTTCTGCAATAAAGAACAAGGAGGCATACAGCAGGGTAGGTAAGAGGTAGGCTTTAGCTATGGTTACTCTAGGTCTGTCTGTTAGGAAGGGTTTTGTTCTATACAAGAGGCCAAGCATTTGGTGTTTTTTTTTTTTTTTATAACAGTTCGAAAGTGTAAGTCAAATTTCAAGTTGTCACTTGTTTGCAATTGTGACACCTAAGACTAATATTAGGGACCTGCTTAATCAGGGTGTTATTTAATGAAGTGATTTTGACAAGAGTTTTACTTTGAGAGAATGTTTTTTAGGTGAAAAGTAGTAATTTTAAGTAGGAGTTATGAGTCATCTAGCCAAGATTCTATAGATGCAAAGGATTCCTCAATAATTTCTTGACGTTTTTGTAGATTAAAGGCTGTGCAGATGAGTGTAGAGTTACCTGCATATTGTACAAGACTGGCATGCTTAGAAGCAGAGTGTAGATTGTTTACAAATATGTTAAACAGGAGGATCCAAGTATGGAACCTTGTGTCACTCCTACAATAATAGGTAGAAATGAAGACTATTCTTGCTACCATTTGACTCCTTGGAATTTATCTGTTAGGTTGCTGTTAAACCAGGAGAGGGAGGAGGGGGAGCAATATAAGGAAGAGAGTTTTACTAATAGTTTAGGGTAAGCGATGGTGTTGAATGGTTTGGTCTGGCATAATTTTAAGAATACTAATAGGTTTCTGGCATTTCTGGTTTTACTAATGGTATCAGCAAAGTGAAGTGGGGCAGTAATTGTGCTGTGGTTGGGACAAAAAAACATGTTGTTTGGGGGAGAGAAGATTGTTTATGGTTAGGTACTGAAGTAATTGGGAATGGGTATACTGATAGCTTAGATAACAGAGATAGGATGGCAATTGGCCTGAAGTTGGAGTAGTCAGAAGAAGGTCCAACTTTATGAAGAGGAAGTATGAATATCTTCTTCCAAATGGCTGGGGCATGAGATTCTACAAATGATTTTTTTATTAGTATAGATACTGGATGTGACAAGCCGAAAGAAGATATTGGATGTGACAGGTTTGGCTGCAATTTTTAGGAATTCAGGAGGAAGGTTGTCTGGAGCAGAGCTTGTAGTTTGTAGTTTTTGGAGATATTTTCATACGGTGAAGGTAGGGACAGGTTTGAGTGAGAAGTGAGTTTCCATGGGATTTTGTCGGTGGGGGGTTGGTTTGATGGTAGGGTTGTCTTTGATAAACAGGCTACAGCTTGAAGGAAGTATTTGTTAAAGCTGTTAGTGAATGTTGATGAATTGTCTTCTTGGGAGGGACCAGCCCCTGGATTCATTAAACAAAACTTTCCATGCAGGAACAGTGCAGCCACTCCAGCACGGAATATGGCTACCAAGCGATTCAGGAAACAGCTGATCTGACGTGCATGAGCCTGCCGACACTGTTAATGCAAGAAAAGCAATGCAGAATGATAAATTACCTCATTTGCTGGTGAAAACCATGCAAATGATTTGAATTAGCGATTCAGGAAGCAGGCAGGCATCCGTGCAGGAACAGTGCTAGTTGTAGAAATGTGTTCGGTTACTAACCAAACACATTTCTGCAAATAACAAAATGGAGGCATGACAGCTCAAATAAAAGGATGTATTATAAACTTTAGGCATGCCAATGGCCAGATATATGGCCATTGGCATGGGAAAGTGTTTAATTTATAACCAAAAAATAAGGCACTGCAGTGTTCACCAGGTAGCAAACTAACTTTAATGAACACACAAAACAACAAATAACACCTTGAACTGGACCACAGCATTTTCGTCAGCAACTTCACCAGATGAGCATGCCAACAAAATGAGTCCTTTATATATAGTCCTTAATGGGTCAATTAAACAACCAATCCACAATTAAAGATATATTAACAAACTAAAATGCTTAAAACTGTTTTTTTAAACCAGTCTCAAAATTAAGATCTGCTAAACTTTGATTTTTATATTCTTCTAAAACTTTTGGCCAGTAGATGTCACTGTTTCATTAAGATCTCCACACAGCAGGCTCTGTTACAGATTTATTATTGCTTGCTTTTAATTAGCATTTCTTATATGAAAGTTTTAAATGTTTTTAAATGTTTTTAATATTTTAATGTTTTAAATGTATTCAATGTTATTTTACATCCCACATGTAGTTAAAGCATTTTTTATTTTATGTTTTTATAGTTGTATTGAATGGATCAGTTTTATTTAGATAGAACCTGCATGCATTGTTTCCTATGACATTTTTTAAGCATTTTAGTTTGTTAATGTGTCTTTAATTGTAGATTGGTTGTTTAACTGACCTATTAAGGACTATATATAAAGGATTCATTTTATTGGTATGCTCATCTGATAAAGTTGCTGACGAAAATGCTATGGTCCAGTTCAAGGCGTTATTTATTGTTTTGTGTGTTCATTAAAGTTGGTTTGCTACCTGGTGAACCCTCCAGTGCCTTATCTTTTGGTTATTTGTTTATTTTGGGCACTTTTTCAATTTTTTTTTCATTTAAAGTATTTAATTTAATAAAAAATAAAAATATTTTTTATTTTGGCTGATCTCGGCCATTTAAGCATAGGGCAGCAGTGTGCAAATGGGATTGTGCCGAAAAAAAAATTAAAACTCAATTTTAGGGGAAATCTACATTTTGCCATTATAGTCAATGGCATGCAGAATCAAAATATTACCAGGGAACACCAATTGTCAGAGCAGTCACTATGGTCTAAGGCAGTGGGGTATGCAAATGAGGGGAAATTTACTGAATCAAAAAAATATTCTAAGCCCACACACTGCACCTAACCGTGTAGGTGCTAGAAAAGGGGAGAGTAGGCAGGAGGAGCAGCTAACATGCAAAGGGGATGTGGCATGTTTGCTGTAAGCACATTGGAGCTCCGTTGCCCGGGTTTGCGCTTAGCTAAGCACATCTAAGCAAGGGTGTTTGTCTGAGGTTGTAATGTTTTACATCATGAAATGAAGAGCATGTTCACATCCAGGGAGGGTAATTTCTGCTAAAATGTGTTTACCTTAGCTAAACGTCTGTGTGTGGTGCGCACTGGGACTTAAAGAAAAAAAACTGTAAATAGTAGCACTGTTTGCATTTAGGCAGCAGGTTTCCATGCCAAGCCTCTGGGCTTAAAAGGGGTGGGAATGCAAAGGGGAAAAATAAAAAAAAGGGAAATAGCAAAATACAGCCACTTAAATACAAGTAAAATAGCTGGCATGTGGAATGTCTCAAAGTCAGCCAATCGCACAAGCAGCATCTGCAGCACACCACTATACTATGCAAACACCTTCCAGTCTGTTTTTTCCCACAAACTCTACACCATAGGTGTACACATATGGGAGAATTTTAACTGACAAAACTAATAAAAAATGTTAGGGGCAGCTGTCACTTTGATCTATCAGTATGTGCAAGAGGCTGAGGGCGCTGAGGAGGATAATGCTGATGACAACTCAGACCGAGGAGGAGGAGAAGAGTGTTCAGACCTAGGGTAACCTACCAGGGGCTACATGATATGGAGGTAGTAGAGCTCTGCAGGGTGGACATACTTCAGTAACTCGTTCAGCTGTGCCGGCCATGCCTCAGACCCAGAACGAACAGAGGGGAACCCATCCCAATGGATACCAAGGTATGTGTAGCCTTAAGAATACTAGCTATAGGTACTTTCCAAAGACCAACTGGGGATATCATGGGGGTCTCACAGGCATCTGCATCCAGGATACTCTATCAATTCCGGGATGCCATGCAACCACATGCTGCGGAGCACATTTACTTCCCCAGCACCCATGAGGAGAGGACCAGCAATATGCATCTCTTCTACCATGTAGCAGAATATCCTGAGGTACTGGATGCCATAGACTGCATGCATATCCACATCAAAGCCCCACCCGGTGACCAGAGTAGGGTCTACCTTAACTGCAAGGGGTTCCACTCCATCAGCTGCCAGGTCATGTACGATGCCCAAGGCATTGTCAGGAATGTATATGCTGGCAGCCCTGGAAGCTATCACGACTCCCACATCTGGCATTCATCACAGGTGTACCAGACATTTGCCAGTGGGGACATCCCATATGACCATCTGGTGGGTGATGCCGGCTACACACTGGAGCCGTGGCTGATAACACCCATCAGAAATGCACACACACCCACATAAGAAAGCCATAATGAGGCACATGCACAAACCAGGATCATTATAGAGTGTGTGTTTGGGATGCTTAAGTCATGGTTCCGCTGCCTTGACATATCTGATGGAGCCATGCAGTACTCTCCAGCAACATGTGCACACATGTTCGTAGTATGTGCCATGCTGCACAATGTGATCCTGTGGAAACAGCTGCAGCAGGAACTAAATGGGGAAGGGCCACACAGCCCCCCACCATTGCCAAGGTCTCCACAGGCACAGAGAGACTTGAAGGATGAACATCCTAAACCTGCCCCTGTAGGCAGATGGAGGCATGCCCAGTATGCCCTAGCCTTGGCAAAGAGGCAATGCATAGCACATACACTGACACTGTAGGCCCCAAGGGACTGATATCTCTCTCTGACTCACACACACAGTAAAATGGATGCCAAACATCACACCAGCTATACCTTTCCATGTATAGGCAGTGTACTGCATGCATCCGACATAGTCATCCCTCAAGCACCGTCCTCACAACTGTCTCAGGCACAAGGTAAGTCAGTATTCTTAACAATAAATGAATGGACTAGAATGTTCTGATAGCATATCTATGGTATTGGTGCAAGCATGCAAGGGAATTTGGTGGCTTACTGGGATAGCAACAGACAACTGACAGCCATGTGGGACAGCAGGAAGTGTATACCCAGTACTGGCTTACCCGCCCTAGTAGACAAATAGCACTGCAGTATATGTGGTTAGCCAAATAACTGGGAGGTCATAGGTCACATGCATGGATGTCAAAGTGGGGGTCCCATACTCACTCCCAGCCTCACCCAGCAGATCAGCTGTAGAAAACCACACAGAAATGTCTGGCAAAGGCCCCCACATGGCGACATCCATGAAAATCCCACCTGCAGACGTACACAGTGATATCACAGCAGGTCTGGCAGTAGCAGTATGGCTCTGAAAGGTA
This sequence comes from Protopterus annectens, assembly GCF_019279795.1. NCBI lineage: Eukaryota > Metazoa > Chordata > Ceratodontiformes > Protopteridae > Protopterus > Protopterus annectens. Next base: position 636,523,555 of record NC_056751.1, read on the forward strand.
AGACGTCTGAAACAAAAAATGTTTATGCCAGAACAATCTGACCTGTAGTTGATACTGTTATGCCTGTAGTCTCAAAGATAGGGCACACTACTATGCTAAATGGGACCAAAATGTTAACATCCCCCACCCATAGTCCTATAGAAATGCAGTAACATGTCCCTAGCCTTAAGCAGCATCCAGCTGTCAACTAGAGTGATGGCTCAATATGACCAGAAAGCAATTGTCAGTAACACCCAGTCAACTTACTTGCGCCATCCCAGGAGTGTCCACTGCCTGGCAGCCTGGGAACATATGATCATCAGAATGCACCGCCTTGCTACAGATGGCCTGCATCTGTCACACCTGGCCTACAAGCCTTTGGCAAATGCCCATGCCTAAAACACAGTGCCCTGTTAGGGAGTGTCATGGGGTCCATAACACCAACATAACACAGCCTACAAAATGCAAAGAAAGACCATGCTGCTAACTGCTAGGAGCAAACCTGCCAGCCTCAAAGGACAGAAATCTGGATAAAGCCATGAATAATGGGGTGATAAAGGTCCAAAGAAAAAGACACATTTGAAATACTGCTCTAATAATGTTAGAAGGTTGAAGGAATTATTGTATTAGCATGGAATGTCTGAAGGGTATGAAGTCTGAAACTGCAATGTCAACTATCAGTAATATCTTCAAAAGCATCCAACAGTCCAACCAACAGCAGAACAGCTATATAAAAAAGCAGTAGTTTATTGAGTGAGCTCTTTCATAGTGTAGACACACTACTTCATCAGACCTTGGTCAGCTTATTCTTATTAATGCTTTCAGTCATATATGAAACTCTTTGACTAAAAAAGTAAGGTATTCCCACATCTTTCCTCAACTTGGCTGTGTTAAAACAAAATACTCTGAGAGGTGGGGTCTGTATAGCTCCTCACTAAAATCCTTTCCTCAAGGTTTGCTAACTCTCCCTTAAACACCTTATCCTCAGCAGTCAACCTAAAAGCTCTCAAAGTCTGACCCTTCACCACATTCCTAAAAATGTGGTTATGGTGCATACTGCTCCTGTGAAGTAAATGATTTCTATGGCAGTCCTCCCCATACATTCTGGTAGATAAATAACCATTTACGTTCCTGTATATACTAATGTCAAGGAAATTAACCTCCACATTTGAGTACTTTGCTTCAAATGTCAGAAAGCTACAGGTCTTATTGATTTCCTCATAGAACATTTTTAAATCCATAATACTTCCCGTCCACAATAAAAACAAATCATCAACAAAACATCTATAAAAAATTATCTGTTCACAACTATCACCAGATAAAATATATTTGCTCTCCCAGGTAGCCATGACCAAATTAGCATAGCTGTTTGCACTAGACGTGCCCATGGCTACCCCCTTCCTTCTGCAAATACAATTTGTGTTCAAACATCATAACATTATTATTCAAAACTAAAGTCATAAAATGGCATATTAAATCAATACATGTAAAGTCGTAAGTCTCATCTCTGATTAAATAATCTCTCAACATCTGTACTCCCAGATCATTTGGTATGGATTTAAAAAGGGAACATACATCTAATGTAGCCAACATCAACGTCTCTCTTTGATTCCCATTGCCATTCAAAAAACCAAACAAGTCTTGCAAAAACTGTTGCGAATCCCTAACACTTTTATAAACAATGAGCCTAAGGCTCTTCTCTCTCTCTCTCTCTCTCTCTCTCTCTCTCTCTCTCTCTCTCTCTCTATAATTGTGAGGTGATGTTCAGGGAAGAGTTAAGACAGGCACTGGGTGGCAGTGAAGAGTTACCGAATAGCTGGGTAACTACAGCAGAGCTAGTAAGAGAGATGGCTAGAAAGGTACTTGGTGTGACATCTGGAAAGAGGAAGGAGGACAAGGAGACCTGGTGGTGGAATGAAAAAGTACAGGAGAGTATACAGAGAAAGAGGTTTGTGAAGAAGAAGTGGGACTGTCAGAGAGATGAAGAAAGTAGACAGTATAAGGAGATGAGGTGCATGGCAAAGAGAGAGGTGGCAAAGGCTAAGGATAAGGCATATGAAGAGTTGTATAAAAGGTTGGACACTAAGGAGGGAGAAAAGGACCTGTACTGATTGGCTAGACAGAGGGACTGAGCTAGTAAAGATGTGCAGTAGGTAAGGGTGATAAAGGATAATGAGGGAAATGTACTCACAAGTGAGGAGAGTTTGTTGAGCAGATGGAAAGAGTACTTTGAGGGGCTGATGAATGAAGAGAATGAGAGGGAGAGAAGGTTGGATGATGTGCAGATAGTGAATCATGAAGTGCAGTGGATTAGCAAGGAGGAAGTAAGGATAGCTATGAAGAGGATGAAGAACGGAAAGGCTGTTGGTACAGATGACATATCTGTGGAATCATGGAGGTGTTTAGGTGAAATGGCAGTGGAGTTTTTAACTAGAGTGTTTAATGAAATCTTGGAAAGTGAGAGGATGCCTGAGGAATGGAGAAAAAGTGTTTTGGTACCAATTTTTAAGAATAAGGGTGATGTGCAGAGCTGTAGTAACTACACAAGGATTAAATTGATCAGTCACAGCATGAAGTTATGGGAAAGAATAGTGGATGCTAGGTTAAAATGGGAGGTGATGATTAGTGATCAACAGTATGGTTTCATGCCAGGAAAGAGCACTACAGATGTGATGTTTGCTCTGAGAGTGTTGATGGAGAAGTAAAGAGAAGGTCAGAAGTAGTTGCATTTTGTGTCTTTGTGGATTTAGAGAAAGCATATGACAGGGTGCCTAGAGAGGAGTTGTGGTATTGTATGAGGGAGTCGGGAGTGTCAGAGAAGTATGTAAGAGTGGTACAGGATATGTACGAGGGTAGTGTGACAGTGGTGAGGTCTGCAGTGGGAGTGACAGATGCATTTAAGGTGGAGGTGGGATTACATCAAGGATCAGCTCTGAGCCCTTTCTTATTTGCAATGGTGATAGATAGGTTGACAGACGAGATCAGACAGGAATCCCCGTGGACTATGATGTTTGCAGATGACATTGTGATTTGTAGTGAGAGTAGGGAACAGGTGGAGGAGACCCTGGAGAGGTGGAGATATGCTCTAGAGAGAAGAGGAATGAAGGTCAGCAGGACTAAGACAGAATATATGTGTGTGAATGAGAGGGAGGATAGAGGAATGGTGAGGATGCAGGGAGTAGAGGTGGCAATGGTGGATGAGTTTAAATACTTATGATCAACAGTTCAAAGTAATGGTGAGTGTGGAAGAGAGGTGAAGAAGAGAGCAGGATGGAGTGGGTGGAGAAGAGTGTCAGGAGTGATTTGTGACAGACGAGTACCAGTAAGAGTGAAAGGGAAGGTCTACAAGAGGGTAGTGAGACCAGCTATGTTATATGGGTTGGAGACAGTGGCATTGATAAAAAGGCAGGAGTCAGAGCTTGACGTGGCAGAGTTGAAGATGTTAAGATTTGCACTGGGTGTAACGAGGATGGACAGGATTAGGAATAAGTATATTAGAGGGTCAGCCCAGGTTGGAAGGTTTGGAGACAAAGCCAGAGAGGCAAGATTACGTTGGTTTGGACATGTGCTGAGGAGGGACGCAGAGTATATTGGGAAAAAGATGCTAAGGATGAAGCTGCCAGGTAACAAGAAAAGAGGAAGGCCTAAGATAAGGTTTATGGATGTGGTGAGAGAGGACATGCAGGTGGTTGGTGTGACAGAGCAAGATGTAGAGGACAGGAAGAAATGGAAACAGTTGATCTGCTGTATATATATATATATATATATATATATATATATGTATATATATATATATGTATACATATATATATATATATATATATATATATATATATATATATATATATATATATACATATATATATATATATATATATATATATATATATATATATATATATATATATATATATATATATATATATATATATACATATATAGACAAGGATACTTGTGGCCCTTAGGCAGAATGTTAATAATAGGACAAGGGGTTTAGGCACTTTAATATAATTATACAAGTTCAAATCAATCACATTTCTTTCAAAGCAACAGTATAATTCATATCCTAACTTCACCACTAAGTCATTCATTTCACTGTTAGTAATAGGTCTGTAGGTCTTGACATCATTCAACATGCTACACATAGCCACATTATAGTTTTCCCTGTTCATAATCACTATGGGCCCACCTTTATCGGCAGGCTTGATAACAATACTACTATCAGACTGAAGTTCTTTCAAAGCTGCATATTCATCTTTAGTCACGTTATAAAAATTAACATATTTCCTGCTACTCATTTTATCGAATAATTCATTCTCACATAACTGAACAAAGGTATTCATAATAGGATGACCTGAAGGGATAAAAGTACTAGGCTCTCTATAGAAATTATCATTATTTTCAGACTCATTTTTAAACATTAATTTCAAAAGCACATTTCTATTAAACATTTTCAAGTTTAATATGGTCTCTGTTACCTCTTGCCTCTGTGCAGGTATAAACGACAGTCCTTTATTCAACAATGTAGTCTCTGCAGTGCTTAAAGTTCTTTTTGAAATATTCCATATAAGATATTCTTCCGGTCTCTCTTCCAGCCCTGCCACACTCTCGTTGGGGTACCCTGTAAGTTTTTTCTCCTCATCTGATGCCTGTTGTAGTCCCTGTGATCTCCTTCCTTTGAAAATTATGGATCCAGTCGAATTGGAAGTGTATGAAAAAATGAAGATTCAGACCGTTGTGTAATCTCTCACTCTAGTGTAGAAACCACTTCATTCAGTTTATAACACTTCTCAGCATCTTCTGTGCTTATTACGAATGTTGTAGCACCCTTCTTCCTATGTTTTTGTATTCCTTTGACATCTTCTGCAAGGGGAGACACGTTGGCCTTTCTCTTAGCTCCCAGACATTCTTCACTATGCACAGCATCACTAGGAGGTAGGGCAGCCGTCGGCATGTCACTGATCACCTCTGTATCCCTTGCCTGTTGTGTTAAGGTGGTCTTGGTGAAATCTTTAGGATTGGATCATGTCTTAGGCCATACAAAAACATGGCCCACCTTAAAATCATGCATATCCATCTGCAGTTTGCTTAGCTTCTGTCTAAGCAACCTGTTTTCAAAAAGTTTTACCAACTCTAAAATAAGTATAAAAATGAGTCTGAAAATAATGATAATTATTATAGAGAGCCTAGTACTTTTATCCCTTCAGGTCATCCTATTATGGATAACTTTGTTCAGTTATGTGAGAATGAGTTGTTCTTAAACTTTTATCCTTAGCTCTTTCAAGTATTCTTACACTCAACTTCATCAGACATTGTTAAAGAATGTAGCATATTAAAACCAGATTCATAGTCACACAGCCAGTACTGTCACCTGACACAATTCTCATTTCTGTAACACATGTACCCCTAAAGTTGTATAAACAATTGTAAAGAATATATACACTTTCCTATTGACTTAATACTTAAATCATATGTACATATACAAAACAGCCAAAAAACAATATTAGTTATTGTGTACATAAAAATTGCTACAGGTCACTAATCAACCTGAATAAATTTCAGTTGAATGTCATAAATGCATGTACTTGTGCATGTATATAACAAGAGTGCCCCAAATTATGTGTCTATTCACCTGGGTATTAGCCTTGTGTTAATGTTTTAAACTCCTCAGTTGAATAGACACATAATTCGGGGCACTCTTTTGTTATATACACATAAACTTCTCCCCCCCTCCCTTATGCACAAGTACATGCATTTATGACATTCAACTGAAATTTATTCAGGTTGATTAGTGACATGTAACACTTTTTATGTACACAATAACTAATATCATTTTTTGGCTGTTTTAGCTGGCTTTTTCATGTATATTTATGTATTCTTTGTATGTGTACATATGAATTTGAGTACTAAGTCAATAGGAAAGTGTATATACATTTTTTACAGAATTGTTTATACAACTTTTAGGTACATGTGTTATAGAAATGACAGTTGTGTCAGGTGACATGGTGTCATGTGAGGTGACTGAACATGTGACTATGAATCTGGTTTTAAATATGGCCACCATTCATAGGTTCATAGGTAGGTACTAGGCTATCTGCCCAAAGGCATTTATAAGCTTAGCCGGAATGTGTTGGCTTTAGATTAGTTTCCTGTGCCTCTGTCCAGCAGAGCCATTGAAGTGATCCCTGGGATAAACTTTCTGTTTCCCATCCACTCGTCAAGGTTTCTCTTGAAGAGGGTTAGCAAGGAGCTCTGCCTAATGTAGATTGGAATCTTGTTCCAGAGCATGGGAAGTCTCTGGGACAGGAATCTATCCCTCCAGCACGTCCTATTTATTGTTGTGGTGAGGTTTAGATCCCTGGAGCATGTGGCTCGAGGGGATATGGTTTTCTTTAGGTGGAGCATGTCCATCAATTCTGGGATGGACATGGCCTTGTATGTCAGGCAGAGATCACCTCTGAGTAGGTGGTATGCAACTGAGTCAGCTGGAATTTCTTCAGTCGAGCTGCATAGGGCATCTGCTTGAGGCCAGTGATCCTCTTGGTGAGGTACTTCTGTGGTCTTTCCAGTTGTTGCAGGTGTCTTGTAAGGTACATCCCAAATGGGGCATTGTACTCTATGAAGGGTCTGATGAATGATGCGTAGAGGGGCCCAATGACCTCTTTCGATCTGGATGCAAATCCTTTTGTGATTAGGTGGGCCACATAGAAGGATTTTCTAACCACTTTGGCAATGTGATTATCAAAGGAGAGGTTGCTATCTACTTGAGTCCCCAGATCCCTTATTATGTCTTCTGTATTTAGGGGGCTACCACCTATGTGGTAGTTTGTGGGTACTTTGTTTTTTCCAAAGGGGATGACTATGCACTTTTTTGGCATTTAGCTTGAGGCCATGGTTTTGACACAAGGTATCTGTCTCAGTGAGACCCTTTTGGAGGATGTCTGCATCAGCTGGAGAGTCAATTATAGCCCCTAGTTTGCAGTCGTCTGCGAACTTGGTCAGTCATAGTCCTCCTGTGCTTGCCTGTACCGCTGAGAAGTATATGCCAAACAGGAGGGGTCCTAGGACTGAGCCCTGGGAAATGCCACTTGTAACCGGTTTAGAGTCAGACCTAGCTCCCGCAACTCTTACCCTGTGGGTTTTGTCCAGTTGGCACCCCATCTCGTGATGTAGAGGTTTATGTTCAGGCTGGTGAGCTTGTCTATAATACCTGAGTGGGGAATGTTGTCGAAGGCCTTTGCGAGGTCTAGGTAGGCTGTGTGGACCACCTTTCCCTCATCTATAGCCTTAGTAACTGTCTCAAAGAAGTCCACCAGGTTTAGGAGGCATGATTTGCCCTTAACAAAGCCAAACTGGGTACGGTCCAATGTTTGGAGGTTCCCAATGTCTCTGTTAATGAGATCCATGATGATGCGCTCCATAGCTTTGCAGACCAAGCTAGTCAGGCTTATAGGACGATAGTTCCCGTGGTCCATTGTGGCTCCACCTTTGTGGATCAGAATAACCGTTGCTATGTGCCACTCTGTGGGCACGTAGCCTGTGGAAAGGCTGAGTTTAAACAGTGTGTTTAGGTGAGGGGTTAGTTCATCTTTGAGCTCGTGTAAGACGCAGCCTGGGACACCGTCTGGTCCCATTAATGCTGTGTTTTTGGCTTTGGAGAGGGCTGTTTTAACCTGAGTGTCTGTGATTTCAGGGGCATTACATTCTTCTGGTATAGTTATGGGCCCTTTTGGGGGTGAGAGTCGGGTAAAGTTTGCACTGAACCTGTCTGCCAGGATGTTGGCTATATTGGTCAGTTCAGTGTATTTTGTGCCATTCTGCATTAACTCCGAGCAGATCTGAGAATTGCTACTTAGATTCTTGACATAGCTTAAGAATGCCTTTTGGTTATCTTTGGAGTCCACGGCAATTTTTCTTTCGAAGCTAGCCTTGGATGATTTTATGAGGGAACGTAGTTTCTTGTTGATACTGATCAGGGATGTCTTCCCTTCTTGGGATTTTACTCTTTTCTGTACTAGTTTGCTCCTTCAATTGTATAGCTTGGTTATGGCAGGGGTCCACCAGACTGGTTTCCTTTTCTTGGAGGAGTGATTCTTGGTTTTGTTTGGGATAGCATGATCTAAGCATTCTTGTAGGTGCCCATAGAGTGCATTAGTAAAGGATTTTGCAGCTTGGACATTGTTATCCTTTAGCATGGGGGCTTTGAAACTTCCCACCTTAAGTAACGTGATGTTTGCTTTTGAAAAGTTTTTTCATGGTGGTTTCTTTGACTGGGGGTGGTGGCGGAATGTGGATATCCAGAGTGATTAGTTTATGGTTAGAGCTAACCAGTGAGGAGTTGACCAGGTCCAATAGTGTGTCACCTCTGGTGGGGGTGTTGACCAGTTGATCCAGGGCATTTGAGTTTTTAAATTCTAGGAAATGTTGGGCAAGGGAGTTTGTACTTGAGTAGTTTTCCCAGTTAATGTTTGGGTAATTGAAATCACCCAATATCAGGGTGTTTGGTAGGACCTTTATGTTTCCAGGAATGCAGAGTGCAGGTCCTGGGACATGGTGGGTGATCTGTAGCAAGCTATAATTTGAATAGCTGTTTTGCCTGTTGTTAGTTGCACATGGATGATCTCTGAAGCATTGTGCTGTGCCACTAACCTGAAGGTGTGGGTGTCCTTGATGAATATGGATACTCCCCCGCTTTTTGTATTTCGGTTCAGGTTTTGTGGCCAAAATGTATGGTATGAGTTGTAGCCTGGTAGTGCTGGGGTGCTCTCTGGAGCCTTAAACCAGGTTTCTGTTACTGCACATATATCAATTTTCTCCATACTGTGGAGTGCCTCGAGTGCGTGCATTTTGAGGTTTAGACTTCTGGCATTGAGTAGCATTACCCTTATTTTTTTGTTGCTTGTGCTATTTACGGCGGTGGGTTTGTCTTTTGAGCCTTGCCTAAAAATGGCACTATGGGGGTGGCAAGAGCCTTGGCCAGTATTCAAAAGCCTAAGGGTGACAGGTGCAAGCCATCTCTAGCGAAGCAGCATGGCTTGTCGGGCATGTCATCCCAGGCTGACAGACACTGGATTCCTTTTGAATGACACCAGAACCGTAGCCAATTGTTGAAATTGATAATTTTGTCTCTATACCATGGTATCATTCTTCATGAGGGCAGAATGCTACTCAGGGTCAGGGTCATACCAGCCTGGGCTACATGATCAGAGAGCTCCTCCATATCCATTTTCATGTAGTCCAGGGAGGTACAGCTCAGGTCATTCACACCAACATGGACAATGACAGAGTCATATTTGTACTTGTTCTGGAGTGACCTGAGTGCTTGTGTTATGTGGCGGATCCTGACACCTGACAGGCAGCTAACAGTAACCTTCTCCTTGTTCAACCTAGTGAGTGGGATGTCAGTGTGCTATAGAGTCACCTATTACTAGTGTGTTGGGTATGTTATTTTGCCTTAAGGGCTGTGATTGTGTGGCACACTGGTTTTGTGAAGTATATTTCATGGTTTGTATCAGGGGGTGGAGGTTGCTTGGATGTCTGCTTTGGAGGGCTCTGTTGCTTTTGCAGATTTTTATTAAGAGCCTCCGAGTATGTTTTCATGTATTTATGTGTGTTTTTTGCCAGTGCTGGTTTCATAGGTCTATGTGAGACTGGTGGTGTGATGCAAGTAATTCCCTTCTCCTCTTGACTGCCTGGTCCAGTCTTGGGTTGAGAGAGCTTAGACTCCAGTTTAGCTGTATAATTGCATCTCTCGCATGTATTAGTGTTTAGTGGAAGGAGGAGAGGGTTGTCTGTGTACATGAGGCAATTGTAACATTGCCTCAAAATGCCCAGACTCACCAGTTGGACCAGAGAGTACATCTGAAACTGCCCTTTGGACATGCCGGGATAGGTACAGTGAACTGTTTTACTGATTGGCTGGTAAGGTCAAATAGAGAGCCTTGTCCTTCTCTACAGTATAGGGGGGTCTAGTGCTAAGGTTTATTAGTGCTTGCTATGAGTTTTGAGCAAGTGCCGGGATGAGAAGTGAATGGTTTGAATGCTTAAGTTGAAAGTTTGTCTAGTTCCAAGGGAAATATTGAAGAGTAAACTTTGTGGAGCCGGGAATAGTTATACCCTAGCTAACCGGTGCTGCCCGGCATGCAAAACAGTGCAAATGCGGGTTTTATAGCAGGGAAATGAAAGAGATAGAAATTAGCCCAAAATGATCAATAAACTACTAATTTCTGGGCTGAAACCACTCCTCCAGGGATTGATAGGCTACTCAAAGCTCTCTCTCTCACAGTGAACAGAGAAACTTCCTTCTACCCAAGTAAGGTATGGGCAAACACAGAAACTTGTAACACAGCTCTGAATTCAGCACTAACCTGAAAACTGGACTATACTAGCTTAGAAAGGCAGGAAAACAAGTATATATTTTTTGTTTTTTTGTTTGTTTTTTCAGAAAATAAAGCAAGACAATAAAAAAAACACTTTAAATGCACAGAAATGCCTATCACACTTAAGTGTGTAGCCTACAACAGTTAAACAGGTAATTTAAACACAAAAACAACTTTGTTAAAGTGCAGACAGCAAAATAAGTACAATATGTAGCTGAAACAAGCTTTTTAAATCACAGAAACACTAGAAAATCAGAGTTTTAGGCGGAATTAGCTAAAGGCAGCGAGAAAATAGAGAAAAATGATACTTAATCACTCCAAAGTCTATCTTTTGTCTCACTGCAGCTGTAGAACTCTGCAGGGCACCAGGCAGGAGCTTGCTGAGCTGTATGCTAGTGCAAAAACCTCGCAAATACGGGTTTTATAGCAGGGAAATGAAAGAGATAGAAATTAGCCCAAAATGGCCAATAAACTACTAATTTCTGGGCTGAAACCACTCCTCCAGGGATAAATAGGCTACTCAAAGCTCCCTCTCTTACAGTGAACAGAGAAACTTCCTTCTAGCCAAGTAAGGTATGGGCAAACACAGAAACTTGCAACACAACTCTGAATTCAGCCCTAACCGGAAAACTGTATATTAGCTTAGAAAGGCGGGAAAATAAGTATTTTTTTTGGAGGGGGGTTGTTTTTTTTCAGAAAATAAAGCAGATACAATAAAAAAAACACTTTAAATGCACAGAAATGGCTATCACTCTTGAGTGTGTAGACTACAACAGTTAAACAGGTAATTTAAACACAAAATTGACTTTGTTAAAGTGCAGACAGCAAAATAAGTACAATATGTAGCTGAAACAAGCTTTTTTCACAGAAACTCTAGAAAAGCAGCGTTTTAGGTGGAATTAGCTAAAGACAGCGAGAAAATGTAGAAAATGATACTTAATCACTCCAAAGTCTCTCTTTTCTTTTTATTTTTCTTTTCTTTCTGTTGTTTTAACTAATGTTTGATGAAGTTGAGTGTAAGAATACTTGACAAAAGCACTAACCATAAAAGTTTAAGAATTACTGTTGCCTGCCTATCTTTTGTTGTTTTTCAGTAGTTTGTTTGCAGCTTGACTCTAGAATGAGTTGTTCGATAAAATGAATAGCAGGAAATGTGTTAATTTTTATAACGTGACTAAAGATGAATATGCAGCTTTGAAAGAACTTCAGTCTGATAGTAGTATTGTTATCAAGCCTGCCGATAAAGGTGGGCCCATAGTGATTATGAACAGGGAAAACTATAATGTGGCTATGTGTAGCATGTTGAATGATGTCAAGACCTACAGACCTATTACTAACAGTGAAATGAATGACTTAGTGGTGAAGTTAGGATATGAATTATACTGTTGCTTTGAAAAAAATGTGATTGATTTGAATTTGTATAATTATATTAAAGTGCCTAAACTTGTCCTATTATTAACATTCTGCCTAAGATACACACACACACACACTCACACACACACACATATATATATATATATATATATATATATATATATATATATATATATATATATATATATATATATATACAGAGAGAGAGAGGGAGAGAGAGGAGCCTAAGGCTCATTGTTGATAAAAGTGTTAATATTCTTAGGGATTCAAAACAGTTTTTACAAGACTTGTTTGGTTTTTTGAATGGCAGTTGGAATCAAAGAGCGCCGTTGGTGTTGGTTACATTAGATGTATGTTCTCTTTTTACGTCCATACCAAATGATCTGGGTCTACAGATGTTGAGAGATTATTTAGTCAGAGATGGGACTTATGACTGTACATGTATTGATTTAAAATGTCATCTTATGACTTTAGTTTTGAATAATGTTATGATGTTTGAGCACAAATTGTTTTTGCAGAAGGAAGGAGTAGCCATGATCAGGTCTAGTGCAAACAGCTATGCTAATTTGGTCATGGCTACCTGGGAGAGCAAATATATTTTATCCAGTGATAGTTGTGAACAGATAATTTTTTATAGATGTTTTGTTGATGATTTGTTTTTATTGTGGAAGGGAAGTATTATGGATTTAAACATGTTCTGTGAGGAAATCAATAAGACCTGTAACTTTCTGAGATTTGAAGCAAAGTACTCAAATGTGGAGGTTAATTTCCTTGACATTAGTATATACAGGAAAGTAAATGGTTATTTATCTACCAGAATGTATAGGGAGGACTGCCATAGAAATCATTTACTTCACAGGAGCAGTATGCAGCATAACCACATTTTTAGGAATGTGGTGAAGGATCAGACTTTGAGAGCTTCTAGGTTGCCTGCTGAGGATGAGGTGTTATAGGGAGAGTTAGCAAACCTTGAGAAAAGGATTTTAGCGAGGAGCTATACAGACCCCACCTCTCAGAGTATTTTGTTTAACACTGCCAAGTTGAGGGAAGATGTGGGTAAACCTTGCTTTTCTAGTCAAAGAGTTTCACATGTGACTAACAGTATTAATAAAAATAGGCTGACCAAAAACTATGTATGGGTACTGACACAATTTTCAAGTGATGTACATCTAGTCACTGATGTTATTAGAAAATATTAGCCCATTTTGATGCAGAATGAAGAGATACAGGATATTGTGGGAGATAAACCCAGTTTTCATAAATAAGAAGTTGAAGAGATTTATGTGTTATCAGAGCAGTGGTAACAGAATGAATCTCATTAATGGCAAGAGAGGCACTTTTCCTTGTTACAACTGTAATCATTGTAGGTTTATTGATCCCAGTAATAAGTTTGTATACCCTGATTTGGGTTCTGAATTTTTTTTAATGTTAGAGCAGATTGCAATAGCCATGATGCAGTTTATTTAGCTATTTCCAATTTCTGCTCGTCCTTTTACATTGGGAAGACTAACAGGAAGCTTAGATTTAGAATTAGGGAACATCTTCTTAAAATTAGGAATGGGGACCAGACTAATGCTCTAGCTAAGTATATGTGTTAAACTGATGCATCACATACATTTAGGTTCCTTGTTGTTGAGAGGGTTAACAAGAATGAGAGAGGAGGTGATATTATGAATTCCACCAAAACCTCAGAAAGTATGTGGATTATTAGGTTGAGAGAAGATAGAGGAAGGGGGTTAAATGATAGGGTACCTCTAAAACCCATTTTAAAGTGCAGACCAGTGTTTAAATAAGGTATTGCTTTTTATATGCTTTCATATGTTTTTCACATTGTGCAATGTGCCTTTTCAGATTTTTTTATATTTTATTATGAGCAACGGCTTTTTTATATGTGCATATTATAGATTTGTGCTTTAGTTATAAATGTAGTGATATACATGTATATATTTTCTGTTTTTCATTCAGATTGTTTCTTTTAGGCTTGTTGCTTAATGAATAGGACAATATGATTGGTGCTGTTGTCTTTTGAATGCTGCTATTTATTGATGGATTGCTAGTTGTTTTTTTAGGTCTGATGAAGTAGTGTGTCGACACTGTGAAAGCGCTCACTCAATAAACTACTGCTTTTTTATATAGCTGTTCTACTGTTGGTTGGTCTGTTGGATGCTTTTGAAGAGTTTATCTACTATATTTTCATCCAGCAGCCCCTTTATACTAGCTGTGACTTGGTTTGTGTTTGGATTTTGTCAGTAATATCTGACTTCAACCCTGAGTGACTTATAAAACACTTTTCCTTGAAAACCACACTTGTTTGGGTAACCAACTAGATATATAAGTCATGAATCTGGACATTCTGTGATACTCTGTACAGTCAACAGGCAGGACTAGGAGTCTAAACATAGGAATGCACAAATTGCAGGCAGTTCTAACCCTGGATGATGGTGACATGGCTGGACCCACAGAGCTTTGGCCCACAGCCATGGGGAGTAACACACCCTTCCCTGATCACTCATCCTATGCAACATTCTGACCTCACCTGGACAGCCAAGCCAAATGAGGTGGGCCATACATATATGTGAGACACACACACACCTCCAGGCTGGTCAAACAGTCTGACCCACTCAAGACCCTCCAAGTGCAATCAACCTTTGAGAAGACCCCTCTGCAAAGAACTGGTAGCTACAGGCCAACATATCTTTCCCAGGACACTCTCCCACATACCTTATCCCCTGCAAATCTATCTGGAGTTTGCCTGTCACTCTGATCCAGCCTGACTTATATTACCAAGCTGTGGACTGGAAAGCAGACCATTAAAGAACAGAAATGCACAAAGATTCCACCATTGTAATATATCACCAAGGTGCTGGACCATTTCCACAGCTCCAGCAGTCAATTGGTTGTAGGCACACCTCTCAAAAGGCTTCATTGTACAAGAATGCCTAGCATTTGGCCCATAATATTGGTGTGTGCATCATCCATCCTGTATTCCTCTGGTAAATCACTGTGATGATCTGAGGAGGTATGTCACAAGATACTGAAATGATACATGACACTGTCAAATGTCATAGATGGCAGATGTCTGCTAAAACAAACCCTGTAACCCTAGCAACTCATACATTACTAAGAGAAATGGTCACAATCACTGTATGCCCCATTGTCTCCCCATTTTGATAGGCTATCTCCAGATATCCTGCTCCAACAGGTTGAGAGCTATGGCTGTAGCACAAAACAAACCAGACTAGAGTACAACAATCCCTGGAATGAAGTCCCACATTTACTATAGAAGGTCACACTGGGCATGCTCATACACTTAGAGAATTATCAGTAGGATCTACGAATTAATAGGCCTTTCACACCCAGTGCACTTCCCACTGCCCTACTTTAGCAGTCCTGCAGATGTCTATCACCATAGAAGTACCTTTTGCCAGGTCTCAGCTCTATAAGCTCTGTGGCACATGTGATAACTGCATAACACAAAAATACAAATATCTAGTTAGGTAGGAGTCCTAATCTCAGTCCTGGCAAGGATAAATGTGTTTGTTTATAAGTTAAAGATTTTGGGTCCATTCAAACCCAGGACATCTCAGTCCTGCCAAGG
>NC_056751.1:636543884-636575272 GCF_019279795.1 Protopterus annectens
GTGATAGTGCACGGCCAACTAAACCCTCAGCTGATTGTGGTGCTGCCCTACATTCATGTGGCTGCTGGTCATTGTCCACCAAATGCTCAAGCACACATATTCAATGTTCAAGGAGTGCCAAGGTCTTCTCCCACCATCTATCCATGATCTCAGTACACTCATGGATAGCTGCAGTGAGTTCACGAATATCGCCACGGACACCATGGACATGCTCATCCATGACCCTGTGTATATGTCTGATGTTATGTTCATTACATGCCTGTGTCTCCATGATGGCCTGAAACATGCATCTGGTGGCTACAGCTGTGGCACTTTCAACAGGGTTATGATGGGCTGCAATCCTCCTCCAAGCACCCCTGCCCATCTGCCTGTGTGGGACCTCACCAGCACTCTGGCTATGGCTACTGCCTGCATACTCACTTGCCATAGTCACCACAGTAGCCTGCTCCATGCCACCACCCACCAACTGTCCATTATCTGTGGCCACTGGTGATGGGGTATGTATGGGCATTGTGACTGTGTGTGGGTATGGGTCTGACAATAGTGGGATGCCAACCAATGGCACACATTCAGCCACCGACAACCCCACCTGTGCTTTAATATGAGTATCATCATGGTCAGAGACTGCAGAGACACTGACATCAGAATTAGAGCTGGAAGGACCGTGGCCACCATGTCCACCTGTGAGGGAAAAATGACATATGTAAATTACTACTGGCACTATAAGGTTTGCTGGTACACACACACACACACACACACACACACACACACACACACACACACACACACACACACACACACACACACACACACACACACACACACACACACACACACACACATGCACGCACATACAGGTGAGGTGCCTCAAAGGCATTACACAGACCTCACATTAGCTGACTGGGGGCATTCACGACACACAGTCAGACAATAACATACACACTCTGGACAGACCCTCAACATCATGCAGTGCAGCCCTTTACAATTACCGTTACTACTAATATACACCTCTGGGATATGTGAGTGGTGTTAGCAGGTGATGTACTTTCACCTAGCACACACTGCATCCATGTAAATTATTGCTGTTCATCTGTATAGCACTGTGGAAACTCCTACAGAGCATACCTCCCAACTGTACAGGGTTTTGCTGAATGTCTACATGTGTGGCTCATATGTTTGGTTTGTTCCTCATAACTCCTGTGTTTCTCTGATACATTACTGGGTCGACCTGTGGATTGTGGCCACCAATTAATGTCATAATTTGAGGTGCAGAGTGCATAACCTGCAGTACATATATGTTAAAACAAAGCCGGTTACTTAAATAACTTCCCAAGCTTACAGTGGATATAATAAGTGTACACATACCTGTTAACATGTCAGGGTTTGTGATATATCAAATGAGACCTCAGCAATCAGGTCATGACATTGCCATCATTTCATATGACATATAACCTGTGCAATCCACCTGAAGAACATACACATCAGTTACAAGTAACATATGGTAAATGAAATAGGTACAATAAGCTGGTTGCATGAGTGTGCACACCCTTAAAGTAATACTCTGTGTAGCTCCCACTGTATTTCATTGTAGAGGTAATAGACTGTAGTTTTTCATTACACCACAAGGTGGAGCTCTTTTCAGGAATATAAAAGACAATTTTGAAAGTGAAAGAGGCGAGTGAAACACCAGCTGAAGAAGGGAAGACTGAAACAGGGAGCTGAAGGAAAAAAGGGCCTTGCAGCATGACTGGACTTTCCTTCTAGTGCTTTGGAAACAGGGAAGTAAAGTGGCAGATTGTGTCTGTCTTTTGCTGAAATCCTGGATGATGGTATTTTGTGGAATCAAGAGAGAAGTCTGAAACCAGTAGTTCCTTACCTGCATATGATTCAGCAAGAAAATAGTTCCTTTGGGCCTAGTACAGAGAAGCCATAGATGATTACCAGAGTTCTAGCACATGAGGTTTCTACTTTTCTCATCAGAGGAACCATGGTGCCTGGTCACTAGGATGTTCTGGACAGATCTGGATGGAGTGGTGAGAGGCTTAGGCCATCATTTTATATTTTATAAGATTGTGGACCCCTCCCAAATGCTGTGTGGATTACAAATAACTGGGACACATATGAGCTACAACTTGGGCCACATCATGCTGGCAGCAAGACTGTAAGTAGTCACTGGCCAGTGAACAGGCTAGAATAGAGTGTTTCGTAGTTGGTCTTTTTTTTTTTAGAATTGATCGAGGGGGTTGAGGGTGTTAGTACTGCTCAATGACATTGCATTTTCTCATATTTATATTGTTGTATTATAAATCTTCATTATTCAATGACATTGCATTTTGCTCATGTTAGCACTGTTGCCTTCAAGAATTTTGCTGCTCAATGACATTGCATTTTCTCATATCTGCATTGATGTACTATAACTCTGTTATTGCCTAATGACATTGCATTTTCTTCTCCTGTGTTTGTATTGCTGCATTACAAAGCTTTACTGCTCAGTGGTATTGCTTTCTTTGTGCATGTTTGAATGTCAAGACCTCTTCTGTTGAGTTCTGGGGAAGAGGGTGGATGTATGGTTTCACTGCATGCATATCTCACATTGCCTTATTGCTAACTGGTGCACTGTTGAAATACTTTGTTTGTGGATGTGCTATTGATTTTTTAAACTAGGTGTGTCACCTAGAAAAAAAATATGTCATTCTTGCCACCTTGGTGTGTTGGGCCTAATAGGGGTGTCACCAGAGTCAGGTAGGAAGGAACCCATATCTCTTCAGCTACACCTGTGGGTGTGCTACATCTGTTAAAGCACCTTTTGATTTAATCACAGCATTCAAGTCCTCTTGGGAAGGTGTCTATCAGCATGGCACATCTTGACTTGCCAGTGCTTGCACATTTTCCCTTGCAAAACACCTCCAACTATGTCAGATTGCAAGGGCATCCCCTGTGCACTGCCCTCTTCAGGTCACCCTGCATATATCCTATTGGATGTAGGTGTGGGCTCTGGCTGGGCCAGTGCAGAATGTTGCATGTGTTCTGGTGAAGCCATCCTTTTGTTGATTTGGATGTATGGTTTGGGCCATTGTTGTGTGGAAAAGTGGAATTCCTTATCATCCATAGCTATGTGGCAGACACCAGAATGACTGGAACCACAAGAGACCGGTGTTGGGAACTGTTTATAATCCCCTCTAACTTGGCTACAGCCCAAGTTCCAGCTTGTGAACAGCAACCCCAAAGTAGGACACTGCCATCACCATGCTTCACTGTGGGGTGGTGTTGTTGTGGTGATGTGCAGTGGTGTTATTGTGCCAAATACACCTATCAGAATAGTGGCCAAAGAGTTCAACCATGATCCCATATTACCATAACACATTTTCCCACTTGCTTTTTGGAGACCTGATGTATTGTTTTCAGACTTTTGCCAGGCCTGGATATGTTTTGGTGTGAGGAAATTCTGCCACCTTCCAACCCTACCCTATAGGCAGGACATATGGAGACCATGTAAGATTGTTGTGATATGTCATACATACCCAGTACGTGCTGGAGATTCCTGCTACTCCTTCACTGTTGCTGTAGGGCTCCTGGCAGCCTCCCTGGCCAGTTTTGATCTTGTATTCTCATAGACTTTGGGGAGATGTCCACTTCTTTGCAATGTCACTGTAGCCCCATATTTTCACCACCTTTTGATGACTGCACTGTGTTCCATGGTATGTGCAATACTGTGGAAATGTTTTGGTACCCTTCTTCAGGCTGATACATCTCAAACATGTGGTCCCTTAGCAGCTTCGTCAGCTCTATGCAAACCATGGCTGTTGCTGTAGCAGGAAATTGTGTATATGTTAGGATAATTCTTGTAGGACAGCTGACCGTTATTTGCTGTTAATCAGAGTCTCTGTAACTGATGGCAGGTGTGTACCCAATAAGATGTACTGCTGTAGTTATATCGAAAGCTGCTTCAACACAGTAATAGCTTCAGTCTGTGCACACATATGCAGCTAGGTTGTTGTGCTGTTGTTATGTGTCATTATTGTTCCCCTAACAGATTTGTTTGCTTTATAATTGAATTGTACCGTTATAGGTCACACGAAAGGTTGGCAGTATTTTGAACTTGTCTGTTGTGCTGTCATTTTTGTATATTACAAATACCTGGCATTTTAACAGGTGTGTACACCATTTATAGCCACTGTATACCACTAACTTATACAATAAGACCCTAGTTTTGGGCCTTTGTCCCCTCCATTTTGTCAGTCTTTGTCCAGATGTCCTGCAATGACAGGTTGTGAGGTATGCTACAGATATGTGACATCTCCTGCAAATAGGCCCCTGTGATGACCACCGTGATGCAATGCAGTAAACACCACCTCAAGTGAACATGCAGATATTGCCAAATGGCTCAATGTAACAGTTATGTGCATGGTCACATGTATTAACTTTAGCATGCCTGGGGTACTGGTGAGCCACAACAGGAAAATCAACATACTTATCTGCTTCAGGCTGCTGTCCCATGTGCAGACCAGAGAGACCTATATAGTTGTGAGGGAGAGGTATTGTCAGCAGATTCACATTAGACATCGGTACAAGATGAATGCTATGTTTCTGCACAGGTACAGTACACACTATGATATTACACAATTTGCTGTCCTTCACCATAGATGTGCACATGTGTGCATTACTAAACCCCATCCACTAATCCATTTTGCACTGACATATGCAGCTAGAGACTATATAGAAGACAGTTTAAATGCTACCTCATTACATTGATGTGCACTTTGGCCTTACCTGGATGCTTATCGCCTGTTGCCTGGGTGCCACCCACCTCCATGACTGCTGTTTCCCGTGTTTGAGTTTTTGTGGGGGCTACCCCAAGGTTGACAAGGAGCTCTTCTGTCACTGTAAGTGGGGCCTATGTGCCTGACCTCCCACTGCTACCAGTATGGTCCCTCATTACAGCAGCACCCGTTTGCCGGGCACGATGTATCAGGTCAGTTGCACTATGTCTGGCCTGATCATATGTGTGTCCATGGGGGCCCAAGATGTTCACTCTGTGGATGATCTCATCCCACAGGGAGGTCTGCTCCCACAGATTTTGCTGGCTATGGCCAGAAAGGATGGCATAGTTTAAGATTATAGCTTCTGTGATGGCTGCTGTCTCCACATTGGTGTAAGGTGGTTACCGCTGCAAGGCAGCCCACAGTTCTTTACAGAGGCAGCACACAAATATGGACTATTATTAGCCACTACTTACAAACACATCATACCCCTGTACCTGCAGCAGCATATAAATATGCATTGTACCCCTGGTCCTGATGTGTCATGTTCCCCTCAATGAGGGCCAGTACATTGCATAAACCACCATACATCATTCATGTATGTGTAGAAGGATGACAGTGGCAGTGTTCCTTGCAGATGGGATGTCAATGGTGCTCAGGCTTTGCTTGCATACAGTGTGTAATGTAGCTGGAAGCATATGCCTGGGTTCATGTAGGATGCAGAGAAGAATGTTATCAGGCCCCAAGGGGACTTACTTTTGTTAACTTTAATTAGGCAGTTTGCACCTGGTCCATGATGAAAAGAGGAGGGTTGCATGTACTGTGCCTATTTACCTATACTGATAGTGAGCCAGGAGGTGATGTTTGCCCTAAATCTGTCTGCAGCAGGTTGGCTATAGCTATGGTGCGTGTGTGTGTGTGTGTGTGTGTGTGTGTGTGTGTGTGTGTGTGTGTGTGTGTGTGTGTGTGTGTGTGTGTGTGTGTGTGTGTGTGTGTGTGTGTGTGCTGTGATTAAGCACCATTATAGGGTGGGTTAGGTTGTTGCCTCTGAGACTGCAGGCATATGTGAAGATGGCCTTGTGATTGCCCTTAGTGGATGTGTCCAATTTGTACTCATAGTTAGCCTTACAGTATCCACCTGTGACCTAACATGCTCATTCAGACAAAGGTTGACATGCTGTCCACTTGGTGCCTGCTCTTACTTTACCCTGTACAGCCAATATAACATCATATTATGTGCTTTGTGCATTGCTGCTGTCTAGCAAAGGGGTTTACTCTAATTTGGTGGAAACAGGTTTTACAAGTAAAGTATTGCTGAGGCCATACAGCTATGTGGGTAGTCATATATCTGTCTGTGGCAGGCATGGACACAAGGTCAGAACACAGTTGGCCACCTCTACAATTTCAAAGTGATACTCATGCTTATTCTAGTACCCATGTCTGTGTCAGGGCAATGCAATAACCAGTAGCTGTAGAAGTGTAACTCTGTTGGATGCACAGAAACTAAGGTTACACAAGTGTACAACATGTACAGCTTATTTACCTGATGTTTTGCATCCCATGTCAGTTGTTATGAGGCAGCCAGGTACACCTACCCATACATACATATGCACAAGTAATACCTGCTATACATTTCTGTGTCAGTAAGGCACACTGTAATTACAGTCTTGCTGCTCAGTCAGTCATGTCAACCGCACATACATGGTGGGCTATGAGCCAAAACTACTGACACTTTCTTCATATTGCTGTAACATACATACGTCATTTAGTAGTGCAGTAGCCTTTGCATTCACAGACATACCCTGGAGGATGCCAGACGCTCATATGGCAGGCAGAGAGGAGAAAGGCTAGGAGTGTGGTAGTGAGGGTAGGAACTGTTAATGTTGTGAGTATGACTGGTATGGGGGATAGAGCTAGCTGATATGATGGACAGAGGAAAGGTGGATATATTGTGTGTGCCAGAGACCAGATGGAATGGGGTGTACAGCTGTGTACATTGGGGTCGGGTACAAATAGTTCTATCATGGTGTGTATGGGAGGGGAACTGGTGTAGGAGTTAACCTGAAGGAACATTATGCTAAGAGTGTTTGTGGAGTTGATAAGCATGTCAGGTAGAGTGATGTTTAGGAGGCTGGGAATTGATGGTGTAATGATGACAGTTGTTAGTGCATATGCTCCACTAATTGTGTGTGCGATGGATGAGAAAGTCGTACTTTGGTGTGGTTGGATGAAGTGGTGATGAGTATACCCAAGGGTGGGAGAGTGGTGATTGAAGCAGATTTCAATGGGCATGTTGGTGAAGGGGACAGAGGGGATGCAGAAGTGATGGGTAGGTATGGTGTTAAGCAAAGAAATGCAGAAGGTGAGATGGTGGTGGGGTTTGCAAAAGAGGTTGGACATGACTGTGGTGAATACGTAGTTTTATAAGACCGAGGGGCATAGGGTGACATACAAGGGTGGAGGAAGATGCACATAGGTGGATTATCTCCTATGGAAGTGGGCCTGTTTGAAGGGGGTTGGTAACTGTAAAGTGGTGACAGGGGAAAGTGTAGTTAGGCAGCATGGAATTTGATCTGTGGGATGATGTTGGTGATCAAGAAAAAATGGAGGAGTGTGAGGGCAGCACCATGGATCAAATGGTGGATACTGAGAAAGGTTGATTGTGAGGTTGAGTTCAGGGAAGAGTTAAGACAGGCAATGGGTGGTAGTGAAGAGTTAGCAAATATCTGGGTAACTACATCCGAGCTAGTAAGGGAGATGAGTAGAACGAGGCTTGGTGTGACATCTGCACAGAGAAAGGAGGACAAGGAGACCTGGTGGTGGCATGAGGAAGTACAGGGGAGTATACAGAGAAAGAGGTTGGCCAAGGTGAAGTGGGATTGTCAGACAGATGAAGAAAGTAGACAGGTGTATAGGGAGATAGGGTGGATGGCAAAGAGAGTGGTGGCAAAGGCTGAGGATGGGGCATCTGAAGGGTTGTATGTAAGGTTGGACACCAAGGATGGAGAATAGGACCTGTACCAATTGGCTAGATAGAGGCATGTAGCTAGGAAGGATGTGTAGCAAATAAGGCTGATAAAGGATAATGGTGGAAGTGTACTCACAAACAAGGAGAGTGTGTCGAGCAGGTGCAAGCAGTACTTTGATGGGTTGTTGGATGAAGAGAATGAGAGAGAGAGAGAGAGAAGGTTGGATGATGTGGGTATGGTGAATCAGGATGTACAACAGATTATCAAGGAGGAAGTAAGGATAGCTATGAAAAGGTTTAAGAATGGAAAGGCTACTGGTCCAAATGACATACCTGTGGAAGCATGGAGGTGTTTAGGACAAATGGCAGTGGTCTTTTTAACTGGATTGTTTACTGTAATCCTGGAAAGTGAGAGGATACATGAGGAGTGGATAAAATGGGTTTAGGTACTGATTATGAGTATGAGGGTGGTGTGCAGAGCTGTAGTAACTACAGAGGGATAACATTGATCAGTCACAGCATGAGGTAGTGGTAAAGGGTGGTGGAAGCTAGGTTAAGAAGGTGGGTGAGAATTACTGAGCAGCAGTATGGTTTTATGCCAGGAAAGAGCGGTACAGATGTGATGTTTGTTCTGAGAGTGTTGATGGAGATGTACAGAGAAGGTTGGAAGTAGCTGCGTTGTGTCTTTGTGGTCTTAGAGACAGCATATGACAAGATGTCTAGAGAGGAGTTGTGGTATTGTATGAGGAGGTCATGAGTGGTGGAGGAATCCATAAGAATGCTACAGGATATGTACAAGGCTAGTGTGACAGCAGTGAGTTCTGCATTGGTGACAGGTGCATTTAAGGTGGAGGTGGGAGTATATCAGGGATCAGCTATGAGCTCTTTCTTATTTGCAGTGGTGATGGACAGGTTGACAGACATGATTAGACAGGAGTCCCCGTAGACTGTGCTGTTTGCAGATGACATTGTGGCCTGTAGTGAGAGTAGGGAACAGGTTGAGGAGAACCTGGAGAGGTTGAGGTATGGTCTTGAGAGGAGAGGAATGATGGCCAGCAGGACTAAGACTATATGTGTCTGAATGGGAGGGAGGATAGAGGAATGATGAGGATGCAGGGAATACAGTTTGCAAAGGTGGATAGGTGCAAATACTTGGGAACAACAGTTCAGAGTAATGGCGAGTGTGGGGGAGAGTTGAAGACAAGAGTACAGGCAGGAAGTGGGGTGGTGGAGAACAGTGTCAGGAGTGATTTGTGACAGAAGACTACCATTAAGAGTGATAGGGAAGGTCTACAAGAGGGTAGTGAGACCAGCTATGTTATATGGGCTGGAGACATTGGCAGTGAAAAAAGAGGCATGAGTCAGAGCTGGACGTAGCAGAGTTAATAATGTTAAGATTTGCACTGGGTGTGATGAGGGTGGACAGGATTAGGAATACATATGTTAGGGGGTCAGCCCAGGTTGGACAGCTTGAGGACAAAGCCAGAGAGTGGCAGGATTATGTTGGTTTGGACATATGATGATGAGGTATGCTGAGTATATTTGAGAAAGGATGAGGCTGCCAGGTAAGAGGAAAAGAGGAAGGCCTGAGATTAGGTGTATGTGGTGATAGTGGACATGAAGGTGGTTGGTGTGACAGAGCAAGATGCAGAGGACTGGAAGACATGGGGACAGATGATCTGCTGTGGCAACCACTAACGGTTACAGCCAAAAGAAAGAGAAGGTGATGTTGTAATGTAATGTTCACAGGTTTGCAGTTATTTGCCAGACATAACACAACTCTTGATGACATAATTAGAAATATGAGGCACACATATGGTCAGCGTACATAACATTGGACAGTTGAATGGTATGAGCCCAGTATATCACATGCAGTTCAACACACATAGCTGCTCCAGTATTTCAATATGCAAATACCCTGTATAGGTCCATCTCATGTCTGAGACAAACATGTATATCATATTTGTATTGACAATTAACATATGGATATCTGTGACATCCCAGTAGTTGGCCTAGCAGTATTACAGTAATGTGCAACATACACTCCAGTAGTGGTCATATGTGAGCCATCCTTTCCTGGGGTGACTCAGGGCCCTGAGCTGTGTTATATTTCACTACAGACAAACACAGATGCTATGGCCATAGATTCTGCTCAGCAATATATCAGTACAGCATGTGTTGTTGAGACATAATATTGTTTGAACTTCCAATTTTCCATGTTTACATACCCCCTACTACATTCCATTACATGCTTGTTTGACATAGCTGTGTTTTTTTTCAGTTCAGTTGGTATAATCCATCACTTTCAGTGTGTGTGTGTCTGCCTGTCTGTTTGTTTGGCTGTCTCTCTCTCTCTCTCTCTCTCTCTCTGAGACAGATGTAGGATATACATCTGTTTTGTATAGGAAGCAGCTTGCCTTTTGTAGGTAATGTTAATGAGCAGCTGATGGCCTGCGCACTAATTGGAATCCCCCACTTGCTAATTGCATGTAGAACAACTGTGGTATCATTCCAGTACCCAATAGAATGGAAACGTGCACTTATAACTGAGTACTTCATGTTGGCATTGCCCCTTTTCCTTGCCTGTGAGGAGACTTCATGGAGGTGTGTGACAAGCAGCATCACAAAGGGTAGTTGGAAATACATCTTACAACAAACACTGTAGAGACAGCCCAACAAACTGGGGGAGAATGTTCCAGACATAGGAACAGAATGTAAGTATTGCTGTTATACAGTTGAAGTAATGCTAGTTTGACAGGGTTTGTGTGGATATGGCTGCTCTGCATGAATTTAAGTCTGATAGTGTTATATGTTTGACATATCTGTAAACTGTAGGGCTATCCGCAGACTGGCCAGAGTTTGGACTCTTATATTTGGTGTGTTACTCACACATATTTTGCCCTTGGAAATTCAGTAGCATACCCTGAGGATTGCAGTCAGTAAATGGTAACATCCATGTGTGTTTCTGACTTCATATTCCTCAGAGCAGATATGTTGCAACAACCGTTACATCAGCAACTATCTCAGATATTAACAGCAATATGTCAATAATGCCCCTGTGTTTGGGCCTCTGCCCCCCAAGTATGTCAGGCTTTGTATAGATGTCATGCAGTAAGAGGTGGATAGGTATAGTATATCATTATATAGTGACTTCATTCCTGATATCATCCCACTGATGTATCAGACTGCCAGACATGTTATGTGTAGGAGGCCTTATATATGAGGACAAAGACTGGATATTCTGTGGGACTCTATACAGTTGAGAGGACTGTGTATTTCTGGCAATTGGTGACAGACTGTCAGGATTGTGTAACAATGTATTGTGAATGTGTTATATGGCCTGTGTTGGGAGGGGGGTAGATGTAAGTGTTATGGGTCCTTTTCTATCTGACGTTTCATGCTGCTCCAGTTTCTGGTGCTCTGTTAGTTATATGTGTTTGTAGGGGCAGACTGACACATGTCCCAGATCACAGTCAGGCATCAGACTACACTGTGAATTGGCCCAGTATATGTAGGGGTAGTGTGTGAGAGGCAAACATGCTGATGATTTTGTTGACACAGACCATATAATCTACTGTTCATGTGGCTTACCAGTGTCACTTTGAATGTGGTGAGATTGGTTATACGTATGCACTTTCACACTGGTGTCTGTTTGTCAGTGCTGTTACATCCCTGTAGTGCCTGATATATTTGCAATTACATGTGTTTTCCCCCATAGCTACATTGGGTTAGTGTTGTGTCAGTCTGCCTGTAGTTTAGACAGTGCTTGGTGACATGCCTAGCAGCTCAGTGTAGTTTCCGTACTGTGATGTTATGTCCAGATATTTAAGAGATGTACTCTTGCCTAGCCCCCATATGTGTTGTATATTTCTGACATATCAGTGGGATGATGTGAAGATTTATGTCAGTAACTAGTGGGGAGTAATTTGGTTTTGGACTTGGACTACTGGACTTGGGCTATTCCAGTCAATATATGTTACAATGGACAGGAGGGTGTTACTGCATCAACTGTGTCACCTTATCTACTCCAGTATTTGGGATACGTTACCAGTTTCATGGCTTTACCCCTCCCGCTTTGTCAGGCTTGGTCCAGATTTGTTGCACTAATGGGTTCTGAGCATACCTCTCGACTGACCAGATTGTTTCAAACTGTACAGGTTTATTGCTCTTAATTCTGGTATGTTCCACAGAATCATTGTTTTCATTTTTGTGTTAAATCACTGTGATGATGTGAGGATTTCTGTCAGTAAATGGTGACATACATTTCAGTTTCAGAACTCACATCCTTCTGAACATGTATGCTGACACAAACCCTGCTACTGTAGCAACATTCTACCTTTATAACTGCAGTACGCACATTATGTCCCTAGTCTTTGCCTATTGCCCCTCCATTTTGACAGCCTTTGTCCAGAATTCTTGGACTAAGAGGTGGAGAAGTATGGTGTTGGGTATGACTCCACTACATGTTATGAGCATATCTATCTATATATATATATATATATATATATATATATATATATATATATATATATATATATATATGTGGAAAGTTCACATATGATCGAAACCCATTTGACTGAGACCAAATGACCGAAAGTTCATATGACCGAAAACTCATTTGACCGAAAAACAGCACTGGCAGGTATATGGCCTGTTCCCTACTGTAGTGTGACCCTGGAGTTAAAATATGGGTCAAATGAGTTTTCTGTCATATGGGTTTTCGATCAAATGAAGTTTCGGTCATTTGTTCTCAGTCAAATGGGCTTCGGTCATATGAACTTTCGGTCATACGTAGTGAACCCCTATATATATATATATCTATATATATATATATATATATATATATATATATATATATATATAAATATATATATATATATGTATATATATATATATATATATATATATATATATATATATATATATAGTTCCCCCTCAGAAGGTCGAACGGCTGAAATCTCGAAATGCATATGGTCGAAGCCATATGCTAGAATTTCAGAAGCTCGACCTTCTGAAAGGGAAAAAAAAAACAACAAAACACAAAACAATGTTTCTGCAGGGTGCAGAACATTCTAAATGTATAACTGCAGTACACACATTATGTCCCTAGTCTTTGCCCATTGCCCCTCCATTTTGACAGCCTTTGACCAGAATTCAGAAGGTCAAATGGCTGAAATCTCGAAATGCATATCGTCGAAGCCATATGCTCGAATTTCAGAAGCTCAACTTTCTGAAAGGGAAAATAAAAAAACGAAACACATAACAATGTTTCTGCAGGGGAGCAAGTCCCCCTGCACCCCCCACCCCACCCGCTACTTATTTATACCAACTCCAATATCGCACTACAGCGAAGAAAGGGAAGTCTCCCATTCTGCGTTGTATGCCGATCCCCATTCAGAAGATCGAGCTTCTGAAATTTCGAGCATATGGTCTCGGCCATATGCATTTCAAGATTTCAGCCATTCCCCCTTCTGAAGGGGAACCATACACACACACACACACATATATATATATATATATATATATATATATATATATATATATATATATATATATATATATATATATATATATATATATACACATATATATACACATGTATATCATGTTTTATATATATATATATATATATATATATATATATATATATATATATATATATATATTCCATTTTTAATATCTATACATATATTTATATAACAATATAAATACATATATATATATATATATATATATATATATATATATATATATATATATATATATATATATATATATATATATATATATATATATATATATATATATATATATATATATGTATATATAACTGCTCTGAGTTACAGCACAATGGCACTAACTATACAGAACCAACTGATATTGCCAACATCCTAGCAGATAGGTTCAGTGCTAACTTTACCCCCCTCTCACCCCCTAGAGGGCCCATCTCTATACCGGAAGAATGCAAAGTTCCTATAATCATGGCTGCACAGGTAAAAAACACACTCTCCAAAGCCAAGAACACAGCATCCATGGGACCTGACAATATCCCAGGCTGCGTTCTACACGAACTACAGAATGAACTGGCACCATACCGAAGTACCATGTTCAATCATAGCCTCACCTCAGGCTTTGTACCCACTGAATGGTGCACCATGATGGTTATCCCACTCCACAAAGGGGGAGCCACGACGGACCCCAGGAACTACCGCCCCATTAGCCTGATGAGCCTGGTCTGCAAGGCCATGGAACGTATTATCGTGGAACTCATAAACAAAGACATTGGTAATCTCCAAACTGTGGACCCTACCCAGTTTGGATTTGTAAAAGGCAGATCATGTCTCCTAAACCTGATTGACTTCTTTGAAGCAGTCACCAAAGCCATAGATGAGGGTAAAATGGTTCACACAGCTTATCTAGATCTCACCAAGGCTTTCGACACCATCCCCCACTCTGGAATTATAGATAAGCTCACTAAACTAGGTATAAATCCCTATGTCACAAGATGGGTTGCCAACTGGCTCACGGACAGAACCCACACTGTGAAAGTAGTGGATTCCAAATCCGACATCAGACCAGTGAAAAGTAGAGTACCACAGGGTTCAGTCCTTGGTCCTCTCCTGTTTGGTATCTACTTCTCTGAAGTGCAGGCCAACACAGAAGGTCTTTGACTAACAAAGTTTGCAGATGACTGCAAACTAGGAGCCATAATCAAAACTCCTAATGATGTGGACAAACTACAAAAGGGCCTCACTGAGACAGATACCTGGTGTCAAAGCCATGGCCTGAAGCTCAATGCCAAAAAGTGTATTGTCATCCCCTTTGGTAAAAACTCTGTACCCATGAACTACCACATAGCGGGTAGTCTACTTAATGCCAAAAATATGATGAGACCTTGGGACACAGGTGGACAGTAGTCTCTCCTTTGATAATCACATTGCCACAGTGGTCAAGAAATCCTTCTACGTGACTCATCTCATCACAAAAGGATTTTCATCCAGAAAAAAAGAGGTCATTTTTCCCCTCTACTCATCACTCATTAGACCCATTATAGAGTACAATGCCCGTTTTGGTATGTACCTCACAAGACATCTACAACAACTGGAAAGACCACAGAAATACCTCACAAAGAGGATTACTGGCCTCAAACAGATGCCTTATGCAGACCATCTCAAAAAACTACAGCTTTACTCCATCACATATCGCCTACTCAGGGGCAATCTCTGTCTAATATACAAGGCTATGTCAAGCCCAGAGCTGTAGGACATGCTCCACTTAAAGAAATCCCAGTCCCTCTGAGCTACACGCTCTAGGGACCTAAACCTTGTCACCACAATAAACAGAACATGCTGGAGGGATAGATTCCTGTCCCAGAGACTTCCCATACTCTGGAA
The DNA here is from genome assembly GCF_019279795.1 of Protopterus annectens. Lineage (NCBI taxonomy): Eukaryota > Metazoa > Chordata > Ceratodontiformes > Protopteridae > Protopterus > Protopterus annectens. The sequence goes on from NC_056751.1 coordinate 636,559,007, forward strand.
CAGACTACCTATCTATGTCAAACAGAGATCCTCATTAGCACTCTTCAAGAAAAATCTCGATGATTGGATGGGAACTGGGAAATTAACCCCGGGGATCACTTCTGTGGCTCTGCTTGACAGGGTCACAGGAAAATAATTTTCTTGGGTGGCGAAAGCCAGGGTACATTTTTTGGCTAGACTTGTATGGGCCCTAGGGCCAATAGCCTAGTACCTACCTATGAACCTACTTATGAACTATAATATATATGTATATATTCTATATGTATTTGTTTTATATGTATAGCTCCATATATCCGGTGCATATATTTTTTCATATTTATCTATCACCATACACATCTATATGTATATATTTATATATACTAAACATGACTGATTCCACAGTGTTTGTTCTCTACTATTCTATGCCTGTACTGAATGATATATTTGAAAAAGCAGCATTCATTATTGCAACTCCAGTGGTGTTGTAATACATTGCTATGGCTATGACGTACAGGGTCCTGGGTTCAACACTTGGCAGGGTTGATTATTTTGTTGCTGGGCAGAACAGTGGCTGATGGGTACAGAGTGATTAAGGCACTTTTAAGCAGTTGCAAGCAGGTTTGTGTGATGGTTAGCAATGCCAACACACGGTTAAATGGGAAACTGCTTAATCTGTGTAGGCATCGCTTAGTATCGCACAAACTTGATTACTGCTGCTTACTGCCACTTACTCCCACTTACCCCTGTGCAAATTTCTTTAAAAGAAATGAAAAAAGGGCTGATAGGAAAGTGGTGAAAAAGGGGGCATGCAGAGAGAAAAACAGTATGAAAGATAGCTAGGTATGTGCAGGATGGGTGTAGGGAAGGTCCATAGCTGTCCATTTCTGATACACCAACAGCTGTGTATTTGTTCAGAATTTGGAGGTGAATTTGGACACTCAAACCCCTGAGAGGGGTGAGGACAACAGTAATGTGTTGTTAAGCCAATTAGACCAGATTACATGTGTCCAGTGGACACGTGTGTGAAATGGACAGCTATATATGGGGTAACATTTTTGGGGGGAACAGATTGTCTTTTTTTTTTTTATAAGGTGAGAGTGGGATGTTGGGGAAGGATGGCAGGTATATTTGGGGAGGTAAGTTGGGTAGGAAGACAGACAAGACAGACAGGACAGCAGACAGGGGTGGTATATGACACATGTGGGGGGTAAATACCTTGAACGTGGAGAGTCATTGGGAATGGGATGCCCACAAGCCCCCAAATGGATACAGTGGGTCTGAGGTCCCCACCCATGGGCAGTCACCACTGCACCTTCATGACCCCAAAGGTGGCTGTGCTGGGGCTGTTCAGGTGGGGCAGTTTGACCCTCAAGATGCACCACGCGACCCTCAAGCTGGCATAGCTGATCTCAGAACTCCTTTCAAAGCTCGTTACTCACCAACCCCTGGACCTGACTATGGGTGATAGTGTCCTGTCCACGCCTGCTCCCGGGGGGGGGGGATGAGCCAAATTTCCTGAGACAGTTCCACCCAAAGGTGATGCAGGACCAGCGAACAAGGAGGTCCCAGGTTGGGTCCTAGATGTGCTGGGTCCCAGTTCTGCGGCCAGGTGTGGCAGGACAGGCTGATCCACTGGGATCGGCCTTCCTAGACATGCTATGGTGTAGAGGTTTTACAACATATGTTGATTAGTCATAAACAGCACATTCCAGGATTAGTTATAACAGCATGCGTAGTGCATGCATAGGTGTTCCCAATAACCCAAAACAACAGATTTGAACAGTTGCATAGCAAATAGAACATATGCATAACCACAGTGGGCATTTTAACAGCATGCAAGTTACATTGATAGCAACAGGCCAGCAATTATAGTATTTGAACAGGGAACATTAATAATCAAATGTTTAAATATTTGTAGAGCAATAGGACACATGTTCCAACAGCAGGTTTGGTGAAAAACATACCCATTGATTTATGTGTTTAGATTATTGGTGAAGATAGGGTGGGGGGGGGAGAGAGAGATGTCAATTAACAACTGTATAGGCTTCAATTTCTCATAACTTTAATGATTATTGCTCTAATCATTACTCTCCAGGTATTACCTCACTTTACATTGACCTATGGCCTTGGGTTGAGCAGTGGTATGTTTGTACACAGTGTATAATTACAATCTTCTTACAGTTAATTTATACCTTTTCTTACCTGACTGTTTTTTCCCATATTCACATAGTCAAAGTTATACATGTGCACTCATAGTGTGTGTGTGTGCGTGTGTGTGTGTGTGTGTGTGTGTGTGTGTGTGTGTGTGTGTGTGTGTGTGTGTGTGTGTGTGTGTGTGTGTGTGTGTGTGTGTGTGTGTGTGTGTGTCAGCTACTGCCATACTCCACCTTGATTTCTATCAGTCACTCTGGGTGTTGGTGGCAGTGACCACTAGCTGTGATAGCGTGACACTTGAGGGACATTTCTTGGAGGAGACTACTTGGTGTATGTACTTATCTTGCTCTCATTTGCAGCCTTGGGGTTGGACAGTGGGTGTTGTACACTGTGTATAATTACAGCCTTCTTACAGATCATTTATACCTTTTCTTACCTGGTGGACCTGTGGATGAAATTTCTGCTAACAATACCTGACTGTTTCTACACATATTCATGGGTGAGATTATGCATACAGCTTAATATCACTCCTGGGATTCAAACCATGCCTGTTTGTGCAAAGGGTACAGCTAGGCTGTGTTTCATCACAATGAGCTATTGAGGAGTTGTTTCTTTCTTTACTGTTTTCTGCATAATACTCTATTGTTTGGACAGTCTGGCTTGTAATTCTGAAATTCATGCATGGCAGATAGTTCTTATGCTGGGTATTCATACCTTGGCATATTACAGTATGGAAAACAATGGTTAACACAACATTACTATTCAGGGATCAGGTCTTGGTGCATGGAACATTTCTTATAGTTAATATGTGTTTACAACTCAACAATCTTTGTCAGATGAGCCTCAATTAATTAATACTGTCAGAGCCATAGCTGCTGTGCAGAACCTGTACACATTTAGATTCATACTACCACATACCAAAGTAAAGACAACAGTCTGAGGTTTTGAGTTTTATTGACAGATACTGACACATTTATTGATATATATCCTGTACATCAGTATTACTCTGCTAATGTCTAGTTTATTCAGTACAAACAATACACATTTCTAACTACTGATAGGTGACATTCTACTCCTTTCTATTTATTTGCCCTGACTACTGCAAGCTAGATTTGTACTCACAGCCTCACAACACAGCCTTAGCAGCCTGCTGGTGTGGGCTTCCATGTTTGTAACCCTCTCATCTGCAGCTGTACAGGAAATAGAGAAACATTTATGCATACCTATCCATCTCATACTAAGGTTGGACTTTGATACACATTAATTGATACTGATACTTATACACTGCTGGGACATTCCATGCCTGAGAATCTTGGACCCACTGGTTTAAGAGGTCCCTCTTCCTTTGCTTCAGGTCAGCATAATGGTGCCGGACCTGCTCACCAGTCCGAGGGATACCAGTAGCACTGGTGAGGTCACATGCAAGATGGTCCAAGGCCTCTGCTTTGTATTGGCAGCCCTGTTACTGGTCCTGCAGTGGTCTCTCTTCATGGTCTTTTATGAGGAGGCCAACCATGACCTTGGACTCCTGAATGCCCCAACACTGTGCCTGAAAGCGCACACCCTCACCAACACCAGCCATAGTGCCTGCAGTGATCAGCTACAACTGGTTATGGTTCTATTCCCACCTGTGGGGTTTAAATAGGGCTGGATTATTGCCCTTTGCCTTGATTGGATTATTTTGACTATGCTGAGCTAAGCTAAGTGACGCGCAAACCTGCTTAGCTAAGATAAGCATTCCTTAAAGGGGTAGATGCTAAGCACTGCTTATCAGTGCACAAATATGCTTAGCTGCACTAATTATTGCTAAGTATTTATATTTAAGCAATGCTTACACCAGCTAAGCATAGCTGAGCAAAGTTTAGCTTTGTTCAGCTTTCATTTTATGGACTATCAGGATTGTGGGGTTGATTCCTTATTAATGACATCTTATGATATGTATGTTTACCTTCCATAACATCCCTCTATGTGCTTTCATTACATTATAGGCTCATAGGTTCATAGGTAGGTACTAGGCTATCAGCCCAAGAGCCTAAGTAAGCCTAGCCAACAAGGTTCACTGGCTTACGCCACCCAAGAACGTTATTTTCCTGTGCCACTGTTGAGCAGAGACACAGAAGTGATCCCAGGGGTGTATTTCCTATTTCCATCCACTCATCAAGATTTTTCTTGAAGAGTGCTAATGAAGAACTTTGCTTGACATAGATGGGTAGCCTGTTCCAGAGTATGGGAAGTCTCTGGGACAGGAATCTATCCCTCCAGCATGTCCTGTTTATTGTGGTGACATTCTTTTGCGGCTATAATGTATGGGACACTTGTGTTTATATGAGGGTTTCACATCTGTACTACACTGACACCTCGCATTTTGACCTGCTACACTACCCTGGTTAACAAATATATATTATTCACTACCTATTTATAAAAATATATATTTTAGTGCTGCTTTCACATATAAAAATGAATGAATTGCATTGGGGCTTGAACTGTGAATGACTGCATGCTAAGCAAAAGCTCTAACCACTATGCTATCTCACTTTGGCTGCTTTGGCTGTATATTTCTATTTAGCTCCTTCGGATGTTTAAGCTATGCTGAACACAGCTGCATGACATGCAAACCCACTCAGCTGCACTTAAACTTTATTGGGGAGGAGAAAAAAATATATATATTTTTTATTTTTCTTAGTTTAGGGATATGCACATAGCTAATAGTCATACTTCTCCACCTCTTAGAGCATAAAATCTAGACAAAGCCTAACATGATGGGGGGACAAAGAGGGACAGATTTTAAATATTGCTTTTACAAACTTTGAAAGGTGATAGAATAATAGGTTTTGCATTAGCATGGCTTTTTTGAAGGATGTACAGTCTTGCACTCAAATGTTTGCCATTATTTAATGACTTCAATCCTCAGCTCTTTGCCAGGACAGTAGGAGGAACATACCTAACATATGAAGCACAAATCTAGACAGTCTGTGAATATCTGTTCAGTTAGTAGGTATGCTAACAGCGTCTGCGGACCTTGTTTTCGTTTTCAAAGTGCCGTACAGCACTTCCTGAGTGCAGGGGGCATATTTACTGTGCGAGCACTGCTCGGACATGACCCTGCACTCATTCATGGATCATGCCCCTGCAGGTTATACAAGAGCTCGCCTTCATAAATATGCAAGGCATGCTTCTGTACTGCACGGGCACAATCCACTCCGTGCAAGAATAGACTTATTCTTGCACGGAGCTTTCATGAATCCCAGTGCAGATTTTTTATGATTATTTTGGTGTGCTGCTGTAGTTACTGTAGTTTTTCTTTTTTTGTCAATCTTTACACTGTGTTTGGGTTTATTTCAGATTTAATTTTATTTCATTATGCACAAGTGTTTCTTTGCAGGGTCAATGTGTGGTACTCTATCTCATTGAATTATGTACTCATAATCTTACAGTTTACAGTGGGATGACTGACAGTATCACACTCTGGACTACAGGATGAAAGCTCATTGACTGCTCATTTCCTTAATCCTCTGTGTTAAACTGTCATGCATGTAGAATATATCAAGGAATAAAATCATATAAAAAGAGAAAGAAATAGGGGAATCCAAAGTGAAAGACCAGCACTGGTAAAATTTTTAGTAGAATCTAGAAAAGAAGCTGCTGTTAAAAAGGGCTAATTAGTAGGTCATATAAAATATTGCAGGATAACTATAGGAATCAATCAGAGGAGGTTAGAAAGGATTGGGAAGAGAGATTGGATAAACAATTCACAAAGAAACAATAGGGGATATATGTGCATCTCCAAAATATGTGTATAGAAGACTTAACATCTTTGCTTGAAAGTATTTGCATAGGTATTTTCATACCCCAAGCAGACTTTACAGACTTTTTCCTCAGGTAGATTGCAAATGTCAGAGGTGTGATGGAGAAGAAAGAGGTAATTAGGAACATATTTTTTGGGAGTGTACTGATTTGGTAGACTTTAAAAATTCTCTGCAGATTACTCTAATAGAAATACTGGGTGGCCAAATTGGTGTAACTAAAGAAATGATTTTTTGAGCTATGGTACATAATTGGAATTGCCTAGCCATAGTAAAGCTTTGCTGAGTTTAATCCTGATGGCTGCCAAGAAAATAGAAATCAAAGTCTAAAACAACTGCACTAAAAGTAGTGAATACAGTAACAGGGATAAAACAACTGGGATTAGGACCTTTAAAAATGGTAGGGACAAATTTCATAGAAAAAATGGGAATTGTGAGAACAATACATGCAGAATAATGTTTTGGATGAGGAATAAGGTTTAAGGGAAGGCAGGAATTGAATGAGCTTTGTAATGTTTGACTGACAATGACTGGATGTCAATATGGTTTGTTTTCATTTATATAAATATGCTTGCTTATGTCATAAATGATGATTTAATAAAGATGTTCCTTGTTTAAAAAAATAAATAAAAATCATATATACACCAAAAACTAATTTAAGGCTTCATTTTGACATCAGGTTCTGCTTCATTATTTAAACATATGTTATTGTTTCAGCTCAATGGTGGAAGATAGCATCAATATCTCTGTCCTGGGTATCCACGTGGCTCAGCTTAGTGCACGACTCGCCATGGAAGGTCGTACTCAGGAAGCCCAGAAGGAAGTTCTAGAAAAAAAACAGCTTATTCAGCACATAGTGTAAGTACATCTGTGTATATGTTATAGGTAATGCTGTACCATACACTGAAATTATATTACATTCCTGTAAATTGTAGTCAATTAAGATTCCTTGAAACATATAACAGTAAGTGCTTTTACTTTGTCATTATTGTACCAATATTTAGATATACAGATAGCAAGAAAAGTCATTAAAGAATGGATTTATAATGCTGGAAGTATACGATAATATTGTCTTTATCCTAGTTGTGGATCATAAAACATTCAGGGAAACATTAACTTCACTTATAAATTTCTTCTAAAAATAAGATGTCTGTGCCCCCTTAGATCAGCCTGTGGTGGTAAAGATGAGATACAACAGGTAATTAAAGGTATAAATAAATACCAGAGCTATATGCAAAATGATCTGTTGAGTCAATTTTAGTAGATATACAGAACTTTGTCCTCATCTCTGTATTAGAAATGTAGAGAAGATATTTTACCAGTTTCAGCTATCACTCCTGGAAGCCGCTACCACTACTGTAAAATAACATAGTTAACATAAATTCTATCCTTCATATTGATATGACTGGTATAAGAATATATCGCATGCAATATTCCAAATATGTAAGAAAGAGTGTAATGACAGGTGAACACAAAGTTGGTATAATTTGTCTTTTTAGACTTTAATATTTAAGATGGTTGATTCCACTATATTAACAAAGCATACAATACCTTAAGTAGATCCCTCTCTTCTAAACTCAACATTTTGTAATCCTATTTACCTTTCACAAATGGATGCACTAATTCAATAAAGAAATGTCATCAGCCTGTAGTGCAGCAAAGTGATTTCTTACTCTGTTGTATGTACCCACTCAAATCCCCTCTCTCTATTCGTCCTGCAAAATGTTTCACCACATTTTCCATCCTTGTTTGAATTTTTTGAAGTATTGTATATTGCATCTGAAATATTTATTTTGGGCTTCATTGCCATGAGTTCTGTACCAAGGAGAAAATCATAACATTTTTGTTTCAAATGCACACATTTGCAATCATGTATCATTTCAAGAATTCAGAATTACTTTTAGGTGGGGAAACATCCTTTCTCCCTAACCTCTACCCTCTACTAAATTATATGCGATCTGAGTAACTGTGCTATATAATAATATTTTTATCCCATGAGTGTTTTCCATAACTTTTATAATAACATATCGAGGGCAAGAAAATAGAAAAAGAATGATATGTTTTTTAGCTTAATAAAACCATCCTCTGTGCTAGGCCCATCACTAATTATATAACTTTCCAGCTTTGGTTCCCCCACAAAGTCACAAATTCCAATTCTCTTGGGATCCACCTGACAGATCACAATTGATCAATTATCAGGTTTTTAGAAAACATCAAAATCAATGTTTTTGCAAGAGATCTTGGATCCCCATGTATATTAACTCTACAACTGTGCAACATTTGACAAAAGAAATAAGATATAACATGCAAATCCTTATGGAACTATACTTCTTCCATTGTCACAGCAAGTCAATGGGAAATACTGGGAGGCATTGTAAAACTGATGACTTGTAATGGGAGTTTGTTTGCTGGGTACATTTTAAAGCACGTAGGGAAGCCAGACAGCCTTTATATTGTCTATTATTTCCCTCTCGCAAATTACAACTCAGCTGCAGTTCATGATTTTTATAGTTTTTATTGGATTTTCATAAAACAGGAACAACTTGAATGAGATATTGACACAGAGAATAAAGATTTATCAAATGTGCATATTTTTCCATAAGGCATGCATATTTGTATAACTGATGTCACAACAGATTCAAGCTATACAGGTGTACAACATCTGAATGGTATGGTGGTAGGAAACACCCTTTAATTAATATGTAATGCATATAATGTATTATTTAAAACAGAATATAGAAAGGAAATATATGTTGAAGAGAGCAGAGGACTAAAGAAAGGAACAAAGGATAGACTCGGAGTGAAAGGAGGAACATTGTAGAAAATATAGGCACCTTCTGCATGTTTGCATTTATCTGATTAATGGTAATAAAATAGATTGAAAGTATAGTGATTTATGAGTCATTAAGATGAAGTGACATTTCCTGTTTCAGAAGTTAGTTAGGCTATTCTTTCAGGCATTCATCCTAAGAGGTTCCTACACAAGATTTAAGTAATAAGGTTAGACTTTTCAGAGCAAATAGTTTGAACCTGCTGGTGGTCGTACTGAAAAATTACTTTGAAAGAGAAAGCAATTGTCTAATTTGACTTGGTAGTTTATTCACATGTGTATAGCTGGGGAATGTGGGCTTTTTTATCTGCTGTTATATAATAACTTCATACTGCTGGTGTTGGCCAAGGAAAGGCTTACTAAGAATGGGAGATGTCCTGTGGACTACAGCCATTAAGCAGGACTTATTGATTGTTTAATTAATTTAAGTAACTCTTTGTGGCAGCCCATTTTCAGTGGCAGTCCAGAGGGAAAAGCTCCACAATGGTTAGGTGATAGATCACTTTATAGTCATTCAAAAGATATAGTAAAAGCTTTTTGCAACACATACAAAGAGATATGCACACAAATGATTCTGCATATACATCTGATCACAATATTTATAATTATGCAACAATGTAGCTATATTTATAATTATGTAGCTATTCTTCTGTGAATATTCTTCATGATTGTTTAATTTTGATGTTAGATGCAGACATCCTTAGAAAAAAATGTAATCTGCAATTACATAACTTAAAACAGGTGAAAAATAGGACAGATTGATCTCAATGATGCTATCTATAAAAAAAAAATTAATATCACTCTCTCTGTCTAATCTCATTAGAGTTTAATTGTTTAAGCACGAGATATATAAATCCATTAAAATTGATTTTTATTTTCAAAACAAACTGGAGTCCCTTTCTAATAAAAAAAAAAAATACAGACCAGTTTGACTTTTTAATCTTATCATCAAAATATATTCTATGAATCAGTTCTTACATGCACTCCTTATGGGCATCTGAATTTATACCTACAAGAAGCGCATTTCTTAAAACCTGTTAGTTTAACTGGCATGGTAGGTAACTATTCAAAAAAGTAAAACAACAAGAATAAACTTTAAGAAAAGTTTTTCTTTATGAAGGGAAAGAATGAAAAAGGGGTTTAATTACCAGTGATGGTAATCTAAAGAAATACCCTGGTGAGAAAAGGTTAAGCAGATATATCAACAATGATAATAAAGATTTACTGTTTAGTGAGAACAGCAAGAAAATAAAAGGCAGAAAGTCCTAACATCCAGCGAGAAAACTAGGAGGGAATATAAATAATTTAAGTTAAGATAAAGTTATAATATATCCAAAAAATAAGTAACTCAAGAAATTATCTGTAATAATGCTCAAGAGTGGAACCTGCATCTGTTTATGATGGTGTCAAATGATATCTGAAGCAATGGGGTTAGAATAGGGCATTATGGGTAGAGGGTGGAGCTCGAGAGCTGGATCTGAAGTCTGGAATATGTGGCTGATTCAGATCCGAGGGTCAAATCAAAACTCATATGTTGAGGAAGAATGAAAATGGGCAGCACACATGCCTAGTTATGGTAAATACATAACTTTTAATTCAGGATTGTAAATTTAATTTACTCAAGTATCATGAAATATTGCCAAACAAAGAATAATAACAACACACTTTCTGCTAACTATACTACAGTGATATCCCATTAATGGAAAAAGATTGTTTGCACTGAATGCAAGCAAAGCTTTTGATCAAGCTCACATACTGTTTTTTTTTATTTTATTTAAAATGCTTAACAATTTCTAGTTTCCAAAAAAAATTGATAGTTGACTACTATATATTTCATTTTCCATGTGCATTTCTATAAATTGAAAAATCTCAGCTCCAGATAAAATCACTGCAGACACAAGGCAGGACTGTCCTGCATTACCCTATATATTTACTTTATCCTGTCTCTTGAACCTTGATTTTAAAAGTTTCAACAGAACCCTGATTATCAAGAATTTGATAATATCTCCTGTAATAACCGAATCCCCCAGGTGTTTCCTCCAGCTATAAGCTATAGATGAAAATTTTATTAAAATGGTGAAGTATAAATTAAACCTCAGTAACTTGGTTCTCTCCTCCCTGATCGATATTGCATTTGTCACAACTTTAAAATCCAAACTTTAGCACCACTGCACATATTAACGTATTTAGAACTGTTGTAGCAAAGTTCTATCTACTTTTAGAATAGATAACAGTAAAATTCATTTAATCTCCTCTCTTTGAGGCATCCTAGAAAGACACCTAATCTATACTTTCAGTTTTCAATACACACAATTTCTCAGACAGATTTCAAATTACTGTGCTTTCTTTTTAAAGAGAGTAAACATTTGCTCCCAATGGAAGCCTGCTTGGTCTAATGCATATACTACAGCATTGCCATTCTTGAAATATACTCATCAGCACGTTATGCCAATACATAATACCTACTTACCACCTTACAAACTGGCTATAATCAGCAAATCTGATTTTCCCACATGTACTGCTTCAAATGATAACTCTACAGCAGATCAGTTTCACATAACCTGGTCAAGTAAGTTTGTGCAGGCAGTTTGGTCTTCCTTTAATAGACAAGAGGGGGCTGGAATTTGCTGGACAAACTGCTGAAGGAACCAGGTATTGTGAACAAATAACTAAAGACAAAGATAACAGAGTGAGATTAGGCCAAGAAGATATTTGGACTGCAGGCTTGAGACTGTCTTCCGTACCAGCGATTGATATCAGACTATAATTAAAGAGAAAGGGAGAGAGAAATCCTAAGTGAATGACTTTCTCTGGTGGAGGTTTTAGTCTAATTTAGAAGAGAAGCTGCTGTTAAAAAAAAGGATAATTAGTAGGGCATATAATATATTGCATGACAGCTATAAGAGTAAATCACAGGAAGTCAGAAAAGATTTGGGAAGAGAGACCGGAAAACCAGGTTACAAAATAACAATGGGAGGATATATGTATGGCTCCCAAGTATGCAACAAAGTCCTTGAGAGTATGTGCATAGGTATTTTTGCACCTAAGCAGACTTTATATCATTTTTCCTCAGGCTGATAATAAATGTTAAAGTTGTGATGTGAAAATGTGAAAGAAAGTGGCAACTGGGAACTTTAGTTTTGCATCTGTAATGAGTTGGCAGAGTTTAAAAAATTCCATACAGCGTACTATGTCAGAAATATCAGGTAAGCAAATGGCTGTAATTAGGATGTGATTTTTTTTTTTTTGAGCTGGGATACAGACTGAATTATCTACACATAATAAAGCCTTATTAAGTTTACTTCTATAGCTGAAAAAAAACAGAAATAGTCTAAACCAGATGCATCTGAAGTATTGAGTATTGTAGTAGAGACAAAAGAACTGGAAGAGGGATTTTTAGAAAATGGAAGGAGCAAATTATGTAGAAATAAATGGAAATTGTGGAAGCAAAACATCCATGCAGAAGGAGGAGTGAGGTTTAAAGGAAGGCAGGACTTTAGCAATTTACTTAATATTAGACTGATGATAATTACAAAAATGAAAAGATATGTATAATGTATGTACGTGGAAATAATTAATATGGTTTATTTTCTTTTCTGTTAATATATATTTACCTGTGTCTTAACTGATAATTTAACAAAAGTGTTTAAAAAAATAAATAAAACAAAATTAAAAGAAATCCTTCAAATCATAAATGTGAAGTGTGAACAATATAATGTTGGGGTACATCTCTAGGATAAATATCCATGCAGTAAGCAATATACTAATATGCCTTATTGCTACTAGGAAATTCTATTTTCTCAAACAAAGGATTAAAATAAATTATGTATAACTGAAGAAATGGAATTCTTTTATGAAAGCTTTTCTTTCATTTTGAAAATTTTCACAAACTTTTCTAGGGCTTTTTAAAAAATCAATCTCTTTGCATAGATATAAATAAAGTGTGTTCTTCTGTATAAATAATCCTATTGCGAAATTGGTCTTGTTATTGTGTGGATATAAATAAAGTGTGTTTGTCTATATAAATAATCCTATTGTGGGCTTGTTCCTGTTTTTGTATGAGTATAAATAAAGTGTGTTCCTCTGTATAAATAATCCTATTGTGAAATTGGTCTTGTTATTGTGTGGATATAAATAAAGTGTGTTCGTCTGTATGAATAATCCTATTGTGGGCTTGTTCCTGTTTTTGTATGAGTATAAATAAAGTGTGTTCCTCTGTATAAATAATCCTATTGTACACTTGGACCTGTTCTTGTATGGGTATAAATAAAATGTTTTCCTCTGCATAAATAATCCTATTGTAGGACTGTTCCTGTTCTTGTATGGATATAAATAAAGTGTGTTCCTCTTGTATAAATAATCCTATTGTGGACTTGGTCCTGTTCTTGCATGGATATAGATAAAGTGTCTTCCTCTGTATAAATAATCATATTGTGAACTTGGTCCTGTTCTTGTATGGATATAAATAAAATGTGTTCCTCTGTATAAATAATCCTGTTGTGGACTCGGTCCTGTTCTTGTATGAATATAAATAAAATGTGTTCCTCTGTATAAATAATCCTATTGTGGACTTGGTCCTGTTCTTGTATGGATATAAATAAAGTGTGTTCCTCTGTGTAAATAATCCTATTGTGAGCATGTCCCTGTTCTTTTTATGTGTGTTCATATCTAGATGCTAAGTCATCATGACCATGTATGTAGCTTCTGATATTTTTTGTGCCTTAGGTGGTGGATAACTTACCTCATTTGCATAACTATGAGCAAGTAGCAAATAGTTAACCCCTAAAGTTATTCTAGTTTTATTGTGATCATTTATTCTGAAAGATGTGCTAATATATGGAGGATATACATGCAATTCTATGTGATAGTACAAAATGTTATCTTTTCCCATGTTGGGATGCTGGAACATTCGAGCTTACTTTGCATTTTGTCTATCATAAACTATACAAGGATTAATCAAGATTGTTTTAAAATGTACTGTGTAACTTGCAGAGTTTATGGAGTTCTAAAAAAACTTCTGTTTGAAATTCAGATGTGATTATTTTCGAATGTACAGGGTAGGCTGTTGAAGGATGAACATTTAATTGTTCAGTGGTGGACACATCAGCTCTGTTCAAATCTTTTTTCAAGAGTGAGTTTGCAAAAAAAGCTTTTTTTTTGGATGATAATGTGTTAAGAGGAAATATATATAATGCCATTTAATATTTGAGTCCTGATATATTTCAGTAGGAATAAAATCTGGGATTCTGTCTCAATATTTTAGAGGTGTAACACATTTTTCTGCTAGGCAATGCCATACCTGGTGTGCTTTTAGCCAACTTTTTACGGATTTCAAAATTTTCAAAGAGCATATCTAGAGAAAAGCTTGAATTTTCTCTATAATATCAATCTAGTGGGCTATTAAGTTTATGCTCACATGATTTAATAACTCGGTCTTAAATGGCATGACAGAATTAAGTGTTTTCTATGTGTTATTGGGAAAAATAAACATATTCTGTATTTGAGCTTTGATTTTGCTAATATCATAATAATGGTTTCACATACACACACACACACACACACACACACACACACACACACACACACACATAAACACACATAAACACACACACACACACACACACACACACACACACACACACACACACACACACACACACACACACACACACACACACACACACACACACATAAACACACACACACACACACACACACACACACACACACACACACACACACACACACACACACACACACACACACACATAAACACACACACACACACACACACACACACACACACACACACACACACACACACATAAACACACACACACACACACACACACATAAACACACACACACACACACACACACACACACACACACACATAAACACACACACACACACACACACAAACACACACACACACACACACATTAATATATATCATAGATTTATGACATTTCTTTAAATTATTATACATTTCTTCAGAATGAGTATCAAGTGTTTTTGTTAGACGTTCTAGTACACTGACACTGGTGAAGAGTTTATTAGAACTATGCACTTCTTTTATTGAAGAGACATGAAAGTTCTTTCATACAAATAAAACCAAGAGCTTCTTTATTAAAATAACACAGTTAAGTGCTTTCGTTCCAAACAGCACGTCACGGAACTTCATGAGAACTAACATCAATATACAGAAGCAACATTTAAATATTATTATAAAATCACATGACCTTAACAGAATAATCAATAACAATTAACCAACACTTAATAATTAATTAGTTAACTGTTTCAGTTCAGAAGAGAGGAAATAGAATATTTATCTACCTACTACCTACATAGCTACTGACCAGCTTCCTAATATTTCACCTGTATTAGACCAAGTCCATTATCTTTCAATGTAACCTTCTCAACAGTAATTGGAGTCTTGCCAAAATTATCAGGCAGATTATACACAGTAATTCTCAGAAGGGAGAGTAAATGGTAACTGTCTAGCACCACTGCCCTCCTTCCAAAGCTTTAACTTATTCTTCGATTAGTTAGTCAAGGCTAACTAAAGAATAGCACACTTTGAAATAAGACAGCCTTTATACACTCAAATGGCAGCAAATACCTCTGGGTAGTTACTCTATTCCAAGGGCTAGCATCACACAATGTGGTATAGAAAATAAATCATGCAAGACAATGCCAGGCTATAACTCATTCCACACCTTTTGGCCCCAGAACTTGTACTGAAGCTCATATTCATAACGGATGTGCACACCTCCAGACTAGTAGCCCAACATAACGTATCTGAGATACTTCAGGTGCAGCTAACACTGGGTAAGACAATGATTCAGATCACAGCCTGCTATGCCAGTGTTCCCCGCATAATGTATGCACTCATTACAGGTTAGTTTACATTCAGGGGAATGTAACATGTGGTAGCAGTAAAAGAGAAACAACCATCACAGCAACTGAACCCCTGTCTATGTCGCTGAAATGCTCTAGACCACTGTATTATCAATGCATGCCACAGATGCAGTGCTATCAAAGATATTTGGAAAAACACATTTCAGGGAAACAGAACATTGATATCAAATACCATTGATATAAAAACCTCAGCTTTGGCCAGCTAAGAACTTGTTGTATTCAACTGGATGTATAAGAGAATTTAAGTACCTTTATCTGCACTTTTTTTCAAAAAAATACAGTATTTAAATTGATTTTAACTGTGTGGAAGGAATATTAACTGAACTGGAAGTTTTGACTCTGCTCTTCAGTTAGTGCTGCTTGAATTTTATTATTTGTTAGTAATTGCAGGTGTGGGGGTAGCCACATTCTTTGATGTCCTGTCCTTGCCTATTTAAGTGGTACAGTGTGAAATATTTTCAGCTTAAAACCTCAGCTTTGGCCGGCTAAGAACTTGTTGTATTCAACTGGACGTATAAGAGAATTTAAGTACCTTTATCTGCACTTTTTTTTTCCAAAAAATACAGTATTTAAATTGA
>NC_056751.1:636575772-636583272 GCF_019279795.1 Protopterus annectens
CAAGAAAAAGTAGCATATCTTTCTCCTGCTAGACATCTTTCCTGCATGACTATACTGTTAAGCCAACCTCATATGACAATTGAATGATGCACTACTTTGAATCCGTCAACCTTGCTCCCAACCCCTGCAGATGGCAAACCGCACTGCTGCCTGCAGGAGATTGAGCAAAAGACACTACCTAGAAAAGACCTTACAGATGTTCCCTTGGATGATGCCGAGGTGACATACTATGTGGACAGCTCGTGCAGGAGGGGTCCTACAGGACAGAATCTAGTGGGGTATGCAGTAGTTTCTGATACTGAGATTTTAGAAGCAAAGTCTTTACCACACAACTTATCTGCACAAGCAGCAGAATTGATTGCCTTGACAAGGGCATGTACCTTAGCAAAAGGTAAGAAAGTAAACATTTTTACTGACAGTCAGTATGCTTTTTCTACTGTACATGTTTTTGTGCAACAGTGGAAAAATAGAGGAATGATAACATCTACTGGTAAACCAATTAACCATGCGCAATTTATTTTAGATTTGTTAGACTCTATTCAGTTACCTCAGAAAGTAGCTATTTGCAAATGTGTAGCTCATACCAAGCAACAGGATAGAATTTCAAAAGGTAATGTGAGGGCTGATACAGCTGCAAAATAAGCAGCTTCAGCTTTAGAAGTTTTTCTTTTGAGTGAGGAATTACAACCATCTGAGATTTTAGATTTAGAAATGTTAAAAACAATGCAGATGCTTACTACAAATGTAGAAAAACAGAAGTGGATAAAACGAGGAGCAATCCTTGAGAAGGGACTGTACATCTCCAAAGAAAAGAAACCGATCTTACCATCTAACTTGTTTAGATATGCAGCTTTGTTGAGCCATGGGCAGTGCCATGTCTCAACAGGGGGGATGGTACAGTTAGTGAATCGAGTGTTTACAACGTATGGATTTACAAACTATACAAAAATTTTTGTGCAGCATGCCATGTTTGTAACAAGCATCATGCACAAGGGGCATTGAAACCTAAGCAAGGGAGTTTCCCTATACCACCGTATCTGTTTCATACTATTTGTATGGATTTTATAGAACTGAACAAATGCGAAAATAAGAAGTACTGCCTTGTCATTATAGATATGTTTTCCAAATGGGTGGAAGCTTTTCCAACTAAAAATCCAGATGCAGCTACTGTTGCAAAAGTTCTTGTTAAAGAAATTATTCCTAGATTTGGCATACCGGAAAAGATTTATAGTGACAATGGCGCACACTTTGTAAATCAAACTATACAACAACTTAGTCGCTATTTCAGGATATCGCTGAAAAACCATTGTGCATACCACCCCCAATCTGCAGGATTAGTAGAGAGGCATAATGGGGTGTTGAAGAATAAGCTTAGAAAATTGATTAGTGAGACACAAAAGAACTCGGTGCACTGTTTACCTCTGGCACTGTTGAGCATGAGAACTGTTCCAAAGTTCTGTTTGGGAGGGCATATTCCAAAGTTCTGTTTGGGAGGGCATATTATACACCTCAATGGAAACCTCTCATGTCTGCAGAGCAGGAGGCTGACAGTTCACTTGCAGGATATATGAGGCAATTTTTGAATAACAAACTTTTGCAGTTAAATTCTGTTTCAGATAAAGAGCAAACTAAGCCATTGGAAGCAGCAGTAGCCCCAGGCACATGGGTTTGGGTGAAGGTAGTGAAGAGAAAAAACTGGAGTTCTCCGAAGTGGGAAGGGCCGTACCAGGTACTACTGTCGACACCCACTGCAGTCAAGATCGTGGAGCGAGCGTCCTGGATTCATTTGACACAATGTAAACTGGTTAAGAACTTTGAACTGGACAAAAACCTTGTTACTGTTATACAACGAGAACAAAATGACCAGGTATAGAGCAAACAGAAATACAGAACAACCTCAGAAAACTTGCATGATTATTCTGGTAGCTATACTGATAACATTGTTCTTTTTGTTGTGGCCTTTCCTTTTTCCTGCCACAAAAGTTGAACTGATTAAACATGATGAGCCAAACATAGACTGGCACCCAAACTTTAACACTTATCAGGCAATTACAGGTGTGTATGCTGAGACTTTTAATGTTTCGAACTGCTGGATCTGTACAGCCATACCAACAGCATACGGGGGGTTATTAATGACTGCAGTCCCCCTAGGGGTCAATGAGACCTGGGAAAATTTGGTTTATGACACAATAGCTATTAAAGCATATGATAAGGTAGCACTGTATTTGCCTGTGACACAAAAGGGAATTATATGTTTTTATAAAAATGACACAATCCAAGTGGGTTGGAGCAAGTGCAATGTGACTGTACATTACAAATGTTATACCAAAGCAAACAAAATGGGTGGAACTTGTAGTTCAAATTATTTCTCATTTCTTGAGTCCATGCATAAGACTATTGACCAAGTGCAACGTAATCCTGTACTTTTTAAACAATTATCTGTAATAGATAGGAAAATGTTTCATGCAGGGCAGCCATTTCATAACAAAGTAACTACTAAGGTAGAGGATTGTTATTTTGTGTGTGGTAAAAAAGCATATAAATGGTTACCTGAGAATTGGTCTGGCAGTTGTTTTTTGGGGTACCTGGTCCCGGCCATACGACACACTGCAGTTTTGCCTCAGGGTAATATTCGAAATACCCGAGATGTGACCAAGAAAGCTGTCAAAAAGCCTGAAAATCCAGTGGGACAGATTGAGGCAGGCTGGAAAGACCATCATACTGTGGGTACCAAACTGACGCACATGGACTTGAGTGATGCTGTTATATCGTGGGCAGGCATATTACCTGCATATGGCACAGTGAAATCAATTTGGGAGCTGCAAAAACTGTCCAAACTTCTCAAAGTAATGAGTAATGCAACTTTTTCTGCTCTTGAACTGATAACTGATGAACTGAATGCTATGAGAACTGTAGTGCTCCAAAACCGAATGGCTCTTGACTTCACCCTAGTGGCGAGGGGTGGTATGTGCGCTTTAATCAAAGAAGAGTGCTGTGCGTATATACCAGATCATCAACATGAGATAAATGACCACCTTGAGGTGATACAGCAAGTGTCGGCCATGACCAAGCCAGGCCCAAACCCTCTGACGGACTTTTTCCAGAATTTGTTTGGGGGGTGGGGTTCCATCCTAATGAACATCTTGATTGCCTTTTGTGTGGGATTGCTCCTAATAGGAGCTTGTATTTGTTGTGGTATCCCCTGTATGAAAACGTTGATCAAAGAATTTATAGATATATCAGTTTCTGAGACTATGTATCAAAGTACTGAGCTTGAAGAATTGTTAGAATGTGAAACACTTTCATAAGTTTAAACTGAATGACTTTCTTAACTGCAAATCCTGAATGGAAGAGGTTAGGAAAAGAAGCAAACTGTTTATTCTTTTGAAAACAGAATTAAAAAGTATTAACAGGAGGGAAATGTCAGAAAAATATGTATTAATGTGTGTATCCTTAATGCTAATTAGAAGCTAAATAAGTTAACACGTTTTTCATTCTATTTTATATGCACTGTTTTATATATAGTTGAGTTTCATATGAGACTGAAAAGATGCTTTTGAAACTGCAGTGTGCTTTCTGAAACTTGCAAGATGCCCTCTGACCTAGTAATTGCTAGCACAGCAATATTCATGTTTATGCCTTTTGGAAATGTACTTGAGAAGCAGGTGGTTATCTGCTAGGTCAGGAGAAAATGAATGAACAATGCTATATTCTGTAAATGTAATGATTTTAAACAATTAGCTCTGTTCGAAGTATGAGAACATGTGCAGCTGCAGGAGTTTGGAGATAATATAGACAAAGGACTGTTAGAGAAATGAACTACTTACTATATGCTCAAATTAGCCATAGTACCTTGAATGGTAACATTGCATATATCTAACCGGTGGTAGCCAAGGCCACGTTGTTTTCCTTAGGAAGTTTCTCACAAAAATTGATAAATCAGCAGAATATTGCAAAAACAATTATTACTAAATGATGACAAAACTTGTGATTCACTACGTCAGCTTGGTAGGCAATGTCTTATTAGAAAGTGTATAAAAATGTAAGCATTTCCTGTTTCTAGTTAGAGAAACTCTGTATTAGCACGCTTTTGTCTCCTTGCTGCAAGATTAAAGTGCCTTAACCTGAACCTACTGTGTTTTGATCATTTTTAAAGTATATTTTTCCTTTGACAAACCACTACACACCCATGAAGCAATGCATACATGCATGTATGCATGTATGTGTGCATACATGCATGTCAGTACTGGCACCTTGTGTCTGCGTGTGGGTTATGATGCTCCCAACCACAGTCACTCCCAGTATAACCCTCATTGGCATAACAACAGATGTCAAACACTTTCACATGCCCTAGCCCATAGAACCTCCAGATATCCCCTGTGGTGCATGTAGTCCTGTGCATTACTGCAGTGTGGCAAACTAAGTAGTTAGGTTGTGTATTTGTGGCCCTGGCACAGAGTGTCAATGCATGTCCATTAGAGAGTGTGGTTGTGGTGACAATGGCACCCGTTCACGTGGACAGCCATGTGTGCCACACCTAATGTATGTCTACTATATGTCTTGCAGATGTCACTCACCTACAGACATATATGTTCTTACAGCACAGCAACATGTCGCCTTTGTGACACATGTAGTAGCGTCATGCACATGTAATAGTAATGACTAGTCAGTCAGGTGTTTGTCCCCTGTACTGTTAGGCATGTGGCAGATGATACTTAGGGTTAAGTCTCCAAGATCTTCCCTGGTGTGCTTTGCCTGTCCCACCCACACACTTTCTGTTGGATGTGAAGGTGTACACCTGCTCAGCAGCAGCATGTGTATTGTAAGTGATGGACATGATCAGGTGATGGCCTCTGCACCTATTGCAGTCCTCCTCTAGCTGATTGCATGTGGAACAGCTGTGATGGTGTTCCCATAGTCATTCGCATGATAAGACAGTACACTATCTAGGGGAAACATGTTGGTATTTGGCCATGACAGTTGCTGTGAGTGGTACCTGGATGTGGTGTTCTGACACGGCCTCACACATGATATCTGGATGTACCTCAAACATTATACACAGTGGGAAATAGCCTAAAGACAGGAGAGTGAAGTGCCACACATGAAGTGTAGCTATGCTGCATTGAGACTACTGCCTGTTTAACATGTGTGTGGTAATGGCTATTCTGCATGTTTTAATACAGACATGACAGTACTCTGTTTGTGAGGGACCCCCATCTGTAGGGCCATCTGTGAAATGGTCAGTGTGTGTGCATCCATTTGTTTCTTATGTTACACACTGAACACACATCTGTGCACAGCAGAAGCACAGTGTGAGGAATGCAGACAGTACATGATGATAGGGATGTGTTACTGCCATCACATCCCTGACTGGACATGTGTCACATGAAACAGTGGTATGACATTCACTGTCTGGGGTTCCCAATGACAAGCCAATAATGGGCAACTGTTCATAGCTGTGGTCACACGTCTACTACACATTGTACAGATGGCATGCAGTATATGTGCATGTGTTGTGCTCCCTCTTCAAATGTATACCAACTGTTGTGTTGGGTTGATGGTGATATCTATGCATACTGGTGTAGGTAATCCTGTATGCTGGTGTCTATCACTAAGCCATATGTGGGTTTAAACTGCATCACCATAGGCTGAATGGGTTGGGAGGTCCCGGCAGAACCTCCTGTCCCACTTCAGCTGACCATGGCACCGGGCACTAGCACATCTGGGGCCCAGCCTTGGACATCAACCTCTGTTGGCTCTGCACCACCTTCTGGTGGTACCACCACTGAGGATGGAGCATGCCCCACCTGGGAGCAGGACCAGACAGGTGCATGTCTGCTGTCGTGCGGTCCCGGACGTGTTGTGTTGGGGGCTCACTAAGGGATTCTGAAGCCAGATATGCAAGCTCAAGGGTGGAGTGTCACATTTACATGGTGATGCTGCCCCTCCTGGACAGCCCCCATCACTGCCTCCTTTGCAGCTGTTCCCATGGGCTTGTGAATGCCGAACATTCATCCCCGTCCAGGGTGTATCCTCCCACATGTGTCATATACCAACCCTGTATGTGGTCTTTTCTGTGATTCTACCCTACTTATCCTCTATGGCCATACCTACACTCCTTCCCCTACATCTGACCCTCACCTACAGAAACATAAGGCCAATCAGCTCCTAGGACAACATCTGCCCTATACATAGCTGTCCATTTCACACACGTGCCCACTGGACACATGTAACCCTTGTAATATGCATCACAACATACTCCTGTTATCCTCACCCCTGTCCCTCAGGTGCACGATCCTGGTATGCACGTCACTCCTAAATGGTCCAGGTACACATGATGAAGATGACCCCATTGTACACACAAGACTACCGGTCCCTCTTTGGTTACCCCATTTACCTTTATCATGATGATGATGTTGCACACAGCACCTTGCAAGAGTACTGTTCACACATAATGATTAGACAAGTACTGTTGTGTTAATGTACATTACATGCACAGAGTGATGTATATGGCCGATGTACAAATATTTGCGTGTATGATTGACACATGTCTGTCTGAGGGAGTCTTGAGATCACATAGAACAACACCACTACATAATACAAACATCGCTGGTGTTTCCCGTTTCATTCATTTGTAATGCTTTGTTGCCACATGGTATGTTCCTGATATATCTCTATACATGTATGTACCTATATGCTGGACATAAACTCTCACGTATGCATCTACATGATGGGATACATTCCTATAGTGTTGAATGACTGTGCTGTATGATATGTTTGTGGTACTGTCCATTGTCTGTATATCTGCCATGGTGTCCTGGTAATTCACATTAGCTGTGTGTGCAGGGTCCTGGTTCCGAGCCTTGCAGAGGACGTTTATTTGGTTGCAGGGCAGAACGAGGCCATTGGATACGGGAGAGTAAGGCACATTAAAGCAGTTGGGAGCAGGTGTGCATGGGTTTGCGTGGTGTTAAGCACTGCTGAACTCTGGTTACAGCTTCGTACACTTGGTTAGCCTCTACATTGCTTTAACAGTGCAATACTCGCATACTGGTAGCCAAACACACTTACACCCGCTCCCTCATGCACTTGCAAATGCACCGACATTGGTGCTTGCATCTGACACTCACATCCCTGGGTGGGAGCGAGGACCACAGTATTACCTTGTGATGCCTATTACGTTGGACTACATGACTACAGTATCGGGAATTGCTGCCCATTAGGCGACGGCATGGCATTCAACTGTACGGAATCGGTGGCCTGTCCAGTGAATTAATCATATTATTTGTGTGTTTCTCATACAATCTGCTCCCATCTGGCTGATACATGGGAACCAAGACTCTTCAATACAGACAAATAATTGGGTTTTGGAAGCCACATCCGTCGGCCGAATCATGCTACCTCATACCTATTATAGGTTTGACACCTTTTCAATTGACCAAGGTGGGACTTTAGGGTTAACACCTGTCCCACTTTGTGAGGGACAGTCCCTCTTTAGGC